>NC_092708.1:19302789-19422789 GCF_047496885.1 Scyliorhinus torazame
CCTCTCTCGCCCCCCTCTCTCGCCCCCCCTCTCTCGCCCCCCTCTCTCGCCCCCCTCTCTCGCCCCCCTCTCTCGCCCCCTCTCTCGCCCCCTCTCTCGCCCCCTCTCTCGCCCCCCTCTCTCGCCCCCCTCTCTCGCCCCCCTCTCGTCCCCCTTCTCCCCCTCTCTCCCCTTCTCTCCCCCCTTCTCTCCCCCCTTCTCTCCCCCTTCTCTCCCCCTTCTCTCCCCCTTCTCTCCCCCTTCTCTCCCCCTTCTCTCCCCCCTTCTCTCCCCCCTTCTCTCCCCCCTTCTCTCCCCCCTTCTCTCCCCCCTTCTCTCCCCCCTTCTCTCCCCCCTTCTCTCCCCCCCTTCTCTTCCCCCCTTCTCTCCCCCCTTCTCTCCCCCCTTCTCTTCCCCCCCCCCCTTCTCTCCCCCCCCCCTTCTCTCCCCCCCCCTTCTCTCCCCCCCCCTTCTCTCCCCCCCCCTTCTCTCCCCCTTCTCTCCCCCTTCTCTCCCCTTCTCTCCCCCTTCTCTCCCCCTTCTCTCCCCCTTCTCTCCCCCTTCTCTCCCCCTTCTCTCCCCCTTCTCTCCCCCTTCTCTCCCCCTTCTCCCCCCCTTCTCTTCCCCCCTTCTCTTCCCCCTTCTCTTCCCCCCTTCTCTTCCCCCCTTCTCTTCCCCCCTTCTCTTCCCCCCTCTCTCCCCCCTCTCTCCCCCTTCTCTCCCCCCCTCCCCCCTCCCCCTCCTCTCCCCTCCTCTCCCCCCCTCTCCCCCCCTCCCCCCTCCCCCTCCTCTCCCCCCCTCCCCCTCCTCTCCCCCCTCCCCTCCTCTCCCCCCCCCCTCCCCTCCTCTCCCCCCCCCCTCCCCTCCTCTCCCCCCTCCCCTCCTCTCCCCTCCCCCTCCCCCTCCTCTCCTCCCCCCTCTTCCCCCTACTCTCCCATCCTCTTCCCCCTACTCTCCCATCCCTCTTCCCCCTACTCTCCCATCCTCTTCCCCCTCTCCCCCCCCTCCCCCTCCTCTCCCCCTCTCCACTTCCTCTCCCCCCTCCACTTCCTCTCCCCCCCTCCCCTCCCCCCTCTCCCCCCTCCCCTCCCCCTCCCCCTCTCCCCCCCTCCCCCTCCCCCCTCCCCCTCTCCCCCCCTCCCCCCTCCCCCCTCCCCCCTCTCCCCCCTCCCCCTCCCCCTTTCCCCCGCCCGCTCTCCCCCTCACCCCCTCTCCCCCCCTCGCCCCGCCCACGCCCCCTCTTGCCCCCTCCCCACCTCGCCGTCGCCCCCTCTTGCCCCCTCCCACCTTCCCCCCTCCCACCTTCCCCCCCTCCCACCTTCCCCCCTCTCTTCCCCCCTCTCTCCCCCCCCTCCTCCTCCTCCCCCCCCCCTCCTCCTCCTCCCCCTATCTCTCCCCCCTCTCTCCCCCCCCCCCTCTTCCCCCCCCCTCTCCCCCCCCTCTCCCCCCCCTCTCCCCCCCCCTCTCCCCCCCCTCTCTCCCCCCCCTCTCTCCCCCCCCTCTCCCCCCCCTCTTCCCCCCCTCTTCCCCCCTCTTCCCCCCCTCTTCCCCCCTCTTCCCCCCTCTTCCCCCCCTCTCCCCTTCCCCCTTCCCCCCCCTCTTCCCCCCCCCTCTTCCCCCCCTCTCTTCCCCCCCCTCTTCCCCCCTCTTCCCCCCCTCCCCCCCCTCTCCCCCTCTCCCCCCCCTCTCCCCCCTCTCCCCCCCTCTTCCCCCCGTCCCCTCCCCATCCCCCGTCCCCTCCCCCCCATCCCCCCCTTCTCCTCCCCATCCCCCCTTCTCCTTCTCCCCCACCTCCCCCATCCCCCCCTCTCCTTCTCCCCATCCCCCCCCTCTCCTTCTCCCCATCCCCCCCTCTCCTTCTCCTCCACCTCCCCATCCCCCTTCTCCTCTCCCCCTCTGCCCCCTCTCCTCCCCTCCCTCTCCCCCACTCCTCCGTCTCTACCACTGCTCCCTCTTCCTCTCCCTCTCCTTCTCTCTCTCTCTCTCTCTCTCCCTCTCCCTTTTCGATGCCACTTCATATCTCCCTCTTTGACCACGTTTTTGGTCACCTGTCCTAATGGCTCCATGGGTGGTACGATGTTACTTGGGGGCTATGTTACAGGTGCTACATAAATGCAATTTGTAGTTATGAATAACATTCAGTCATGTCCTGACCCCCTGGGTAGTTTCGCGGGATGGATATTTGGTGAGGGGTGTGAGGAATCTGTTTCAGCGATGGTGGAACTTGGCCTGTGGGGAACAAGATGACCGTAAGAAATTGTCCTTGTGTCTTTGAAGGCCTCCACGATGGAGGGGGACCATGCAGCGCTGGAAGGAGGTGGAAGCGAGGGAGGGCAGAGAGTCCCGGATCCCGCCCGCCGATGGCACCCTGCCGCCCAGCCCTTCAGGCGTTGCCATGGCTGGGGGGAGGGGGGGCGGCGAGGAGGTGGTGGCGGCCATCGTAGCGGGCTCCAACCCGGGCGAGGCCCCGAGCGGCCGGAGGGTCCAGGCGGCGGCTGTGGAATTGGGCGAGTCGCAGGAGGATCTGGCCAGGGTCCTGGAGGAGTATAACCTGGCCCCTGAGCAGCATCGGAAACAAAGCAAGGGCCTCCAGTCAGACCGGGGCCCAGCCCGTGCTACCTTGCCACATAAGGAGGAATACGCTTACATCGTCACCAACAAGAAGTAAGAATCTCATTGATCCATGATCAATTTTAGCCAGTTGTCTTGCTGCCTGTCTGGCGTCCCTGCTTGTGCCCCCTGTGAGACAGGACCAGTCTGTGAGGGGGGCTGGTTGTGACCATGGCATTGGCATCTTACCCTGGAGTGAAGCAACGCCAAGATCCCTGACCTAATGCGAATAAATGGAGCCACTACAATGGGCCACAGGTAACGTTGGCTAGATTATGTCGTGTTGGGTGTCCTGACGCACAAATGATCCAACACGGCTGTAGATGGTACAACTCAGTTTTATTGTCTAAACAACTGTAACATTTAACTACTGGCTTGGGTACGTGCTTCACCAGCTAACGTGTGGACCCAGCCCTAGCACTATCTTAGTGAGGCACTCAGCACATGGTCTATGTCTGAGTGGCACGCTGTGAGCTCTGTGCTCTGAGCTATCTCCTGGTAGAATGAGCGGGAACTGTGGTGTTCCCTGTTTTATAGTGCGTGTGCTCTCACTGGTGATTGGCTGCGATGTTGTGTGTGTGCTGGTTGGTCCAACTGCCTGTCCATCAGTGTGTGTGTGATTGCACCATGATATGCTGATCTGGATATCATGACAGATTAGGCATCAATGTTGGCCCCGTACTCCAAGCCGACACTCCCTAAGTAGGAATGAGCAGGGTGCCACAGTGTTGGGTGTGCCGCACTATCAGAGGTACCGCATTTTGGTTGAGACATTAAACCCTAACCCCTGTCTGCTGCCTCGGGGTGAATGGAAAAGATCCACAGCCACTATTTTGAAAAATAGCTCTCCTTTCCCTCCCTGCCAATATTTGCCTCTGAACCAAAATCTCCCCGTTTTATTAGCTAACAGATTGTCTGGTTATTATTTAGATGTTTGGGGATCTTGCTGTGTTCCTGCTACACTGCTGAATTTCCAACAATATTACAACAGTGACCAGCACGGCAGCACAAATGGATAGCACTGTGGCTTCACAGTGCCAGGGTCCAAGGTTCGATTCCCCATTGGGTCACCGTCTGTGCGGAGTCTGCACGTTCTCCCCCGTGTCTGCGTGGGTTTCCTCCGGGTGCTCCGGTTTCCTCCCACAGTCCAAAGACGTGCAGGTTAGGTGGACTGGCCATGATAAATTGCCCTTAGTGTCCAAAAAGGTTAGGAGGGGTTATTGGATTACGGGGATAGGGTGGAAGTGAGGGCTTAAGTGGGTCGGGGCAGACTCGATGGGCCGAATGGCCTCCTTCTGCACTGTATGTTCAATGTTCTAACTTCAATCTGCTGCAAAGTGTTTTGGAGCTTCCTGGGGTTGTGAATGGTGCTGTAAAATCATCAGTATTATGGGAGGACATTCAGCCCATCTTAACTGTGCTGGCCCTATGCAAAGGCTACTCAGCGTGACCCACTCCCTGGCCCTTTCCCCGTAACGATGCACATAATTTCTCCTCAGATAATTACCCATTTCCCTTTTGAAAACCGCGATTCAATCTGCCTCCATCACACATTCCAGATCCTAACCACTCGCTGTGTGTAAAAGAATTCTGTTGTTTTGTCAACCACCTTAAACCTGTTCCCTCTGCGTAGGATCTCTTACTCTATCTTCGAATAAGAGTCAATAGTCCGGTTGATTGGAGGTGTCCAAAATACATATTTTATTGCTAATTATTCACCTTTAAACACTTGCATAAGAACTGAACCAAAAGCTTAGATCAAAATAATACATAAACTGGTCAGAACATAACGAAGAGCGTTAAACATAAAGCGTAAGAAAAGTGTAAAGAAATTACTTCAAAACAAAGTAAATCGATAGACGGTTCAAAAATTAATGAAAACATAAATTCGGAACAAACCCTTGAACACGAGGTCTCGCTTTTAAGGAAATCCTTATCGATGGTCTAATCCCTCATTCACACTCATTGGTTTCTAATTCTTAGCTGAGACCTCCTGATTTGTTCTAATAATTTATCAATCAAACATTGGTCATTACTTAAGATTTACTAATGTCCATCAAAATTAATTCAGTGTCTACGTGCGCCACCTTACGAGAGTGGGATTTTCACGTCACGGACAGCCATTAGCCTTGCTGTAGCTAATTATTTGTTACATTCTTAATACTAAATGCGCTGGAACACAGTGGTCTATTGGCCATGCTAAATTGCCCCTAATGTCCACAAAGGTTAGGTGGGGTTACTGGGATAGGGTGGAAGTGAGGGCTTAAGTGGGTCGGTGCAGACTCGATGGGCCGATAGTAATAAATGGTCTATTCCAGTGTTCTTCAAACTCGGAGGCGTGACCCGTGGTTGGGTCGCGGGCGGGTGTCGGGAGGGTTGCGGAGCCGTCCTTCGCGGCACTCCCGATCGTTCAAATCCCCGCGCAGCAGCCGGCTTTTAATAACGGCGGCTGCAAGCGGCCTATAAAATGGCCGCGAACATGTAAAAAAAAAAGTGGCCACATTGCACAGCACGATCATCGGTGTGCATGCTCAAAACTATGCGCATGCACGCCGATGATCGGGCGCGCATGCGCAGTGCGGCCGCTATATTTTAAACGGTCGCAGCTTTATGCTTTACAAGTTTGGGGGGGGTTTTATTCATTTTATTTTTTTACATTTATTTTATTCATTTTTTTTTTTTTTTTTTTTTTACAAGTTCGGGGGGGGTTTATTTCATAAAATTTTACGGAAAAAAATGCCGAACTTTGGACAGATGGAGACTCCATACATTCCGACACCGGAAGGCTTCACCTTCATCCAACAGGTTCCATTGGAGGAGCGCGAACAAGGGCCAAAGGGACCCAAAACCATTTCCTCCATTTTTGTCAGCAGCAAACTAGGCAAGAGAAAATGGTGGGTCGCGCAGGTCGGCCGGGTTGGGTCCCGAAGGTTGGCTGGTTGGTAAAAAGCGGTCCCCGAAAGAAAAGTTTGAAGAACACTGGTCTATTCATTATACGAAACATTTTATGAAGCAACTTCTGAGGTTCTGCAGACACGGCACCAAAGTTCAATAGTTTACTCGTTATCGGAAGCAATAACTATCCTTTTGCAGGCGGGGTCTTTTGAATAATTCTGCTCTCTAGCTCTGCACTGAAAGGCATCAAATAAATCCATAACCTATCAATCTGGTTCTTAATCCTTCCACCAATGGCAACAGTTCCTCTCCATCTACTCTCTCCAGACCCCTCATAGAACATACAGTGCAGAAGGAAGCCATTCAGCCCATCGAGTCTCCACCGACCCACTTAAGCCCTCACTTCCACCCTATCCCAGTAACCCCACCTAACCTTTTTGGACACTAAGGGCAATTTATCATGGCCAGTCCACCTAACCTGCACGTCTTTGGACTGTGGGAGGAAACCGGAGCACCCGGAGGAAACCCACGCACACACAGGGAGGATGTGCAGACTCCGCATAGACAGTGACCCAGCCGGGAATCGAACCTGGGACCCTGGTGCTGTGAAGCAACTGTGCTAACCTCAAACAATATCCGAAAAGCAGATCAGTAATGCTGTTCATCTTCAGCCATGTTTGGGGGAGTTTCCTGTGCATAGATTTTCAGTTGTGTCTGCTTATATCACAACGGTAACAACCCTGACCTGGGAAAGGGCTTTGGGGAGGCAGGAGCATGTTGGAAGCACTAGACCTTCAATGGATATGTTGGGTGTGAATCCTGATAAGTAAGGCTGCACGTCTGCAGATATTAAAGATTAATTTCCACGATTCCGCTGTGAGCAAAACCCACGGAAAATGTCATGGGTAGCTTCAATTAAAACCATTTTATTTAATTTCCTTTCCTCAGTTTCATTTATTAGATATAAAAATCTTCCGATTTCGGAAATGGGGCGATTGGCTGACGGTCAAGGTTTGGAGAACAAACTTTTGTTTTGTTTTTTCAAATTAAGGAGGGTCAGGGGAATGATTGACACGTCAGGCAGCCAATGGGAATGTGGGCGGGGCAGCATAAGGACAGACATTTGGGGCGAGCAATAGCAGGAGAGTGGGGGTTATTTGCCTGGGGGGGAGGGGGAGGAGGGGGGGCTCATGTCTTATGATGAACTCTCGAGGAATATATCCAACCAGAAATAAGGACACAAAATGCTGGAAATATTCAGCAGGTCAGACGGGATCTGTGGAGAGAAACCGACCGAGTTAATGTTTCAGCTCGATGACCTTTCACCAGAACTACAATGGGGTTTTGTATTCATCCATGGTGTTATGGGCGAGGTGTTTTCAGAACCCCAAAATATATCATGGAGTTCAACCATGCTCCCCCTTTAATGTATTTGTTGCTTTTCCGAGCACACGGCTTGTTCCCTAGGTGTGGGATTACAATTATGGACACGTGGGTTTTTAAACACAAAACAATGTTTATTCCATGAACTCAACTTAACCTCTTAAATAAACATTGGATCTCTTAACACCCCTTACTTCAAAGATAACACCGAAAATATGACAACACTAAATAATCCTTCAGTTATTCCTTTCAACATCCATGAGACTTAACACCTTTAAACAGAAACACATCAGGTTAAAGGCTTTACTATTATGAGTTTAAATCACCCAAATGATCCAGAGATAGTCTTTCATGGTAGAGATGACAGCAGATCCAGCTCACTGCAAACACAGACACTCCCCAAGCTCTTTTCCTCAAAACTGAAACTTCAAAATGGCTGAACTGAGCTCAGCTCCACCCACTTGCTGACATCACTGTTTTCTTAAAGGTACATTGCTTAAACATCCATTTCTTAAAGGTACTCTCACATGACAATGGTATGTGGGCATCGCGGGCTAAGCCGGTATTTATTGCCCATCCCAAGATGCCCTTGAGATGGTGGTGGTGGTGAGCCGCCTTCTTGAACCGCTGCAGTCCATGTCGTGTAGGTACACCCACTGTGCTGTTCGGGAGGGAGTTCCAGGATTTTAACCCAGAGACCAAGAAGGAACGGCGATATATTTCCAAGTCAGGGTGGTGAGTGACTTGGAGGGGAACCTCCAGGTGGTGACTGTGGTATTATCATAAATGTAAAAACTGCTAGGGTTAATGAAATGTCGAGAATAGCCACTAGAGGGAGCTACAGTTACAAGTATATAAGGCACTGATGCTAAGCCTTGGGGGAGAAAGTAGTGCAGGAGTTAGCTAGAGATAGACTGAAGTTAAGATATTGTGAGTAAGAGCAGATCATAGTTTATAACAGTATAGATATTAGATCATAGATCATAGAATTTACAGTGCAGAAGGAGGCCATTCGGCCCATCGAGTCTGCACCGGCTCTTGGAAAGAGCACCCTACCCAAGGTCAACACCTCCACCCTATCCCCATAACCCAGTAACCCCACGCAACACTAAGGGCAATTTATCATGGCCAATCCACCTAACCTGCACGTCTTTGGACTGTGGGAGGAAACCGGAGCACCCGGAGGAAACCCACGCACACACGGGGAGAACGTGCAGACTCCGCACAGACAGTGACCCAAGCCGGAATCGAACCTGGGACCCTGGAGCTGTGAAGCAATGGTGCTAACCACTGTGCCACCGTGCTGCCCACGGTTGTACCCATTAGTTGAAGATGAATGTAGTTTATATGTTCAGAATCAACTGTGTATTATTTGGGATCATGTGTCGAATCCAAGTTAATAGTGTTAATAAATTTATAGCTTTGTTCCAGTTCGAACTATTTTGTGGTCTTTGTGAAAACTACGCCAACCAGCCTGAATTCAGCAACACAAAAAACACCACAGTGGGGTACCCAGGTATCTGCTGCTCCTGTCTTTCTGGATGGAAGTGGTCATGGGTTTGGAAGGTGCTAAGGAACCTTGGCGAGTTCCTGCAGTGCATCTTGTAGATGGTGCACACGGCTGCCAGAGAACGAAGCAGACTGTTCCGCTCAAATAGCCAATGCTGGTGTTTATGTTCCTCGTGAACCTCCTCCCACCCTCCTTCATCCCCCTCTGGCGGCAGAACATTCTATCCCTTTCTGATGAGGGGGTCATCGACCTGAAACATTGCCTCTGTTCCTCTCTCCACTGACGCTGCCTGACCTGTGGAGTATTTCCAATATTGGATGTGACCGATAAACACAGGCGAAGTCTGGTGATCTTGGTAAAACTTGTCAACGCATCAGGAAACGGCATTTTAACTAACAAAACTACTGTGCTCAAACCAATGAATAATGATCAGCCAAATTGTGACAATAAGCGATTTTCATTTCATTTCATTAGTAAACGCTGACAATGTTGAGTGCTGGAACTCCGCCATCTTGTGCTGCTGTTCGAAGTGTCTAACTTCATCTCTAACTCCCTTTCTCCCCCTCTCTCCCTCTCTTTCTCTCTCTCTCCCTTTCTCTCTCCCTGTCCCCTTCCTCTCTCTCCCCTTTCTCTCTCCCCCTTCCTCTCCCCTTCTCTCTCTCTCTCCCCCTTCCTCTCTCTTCCCCTTCCTCTCGCTCTCCCTCTCTCTCTCTCTCTCGCTCTTCCCCTTCCTCTCTCTGTATCTCTCTCTCTCCCTTTCCCCCTTCCTCTCTCCTTCTCTCTCTCTCTCTCTCTCCCTTTCCCCTTTCTCTACTTTTCCCCCTTCCTCTCCTTTTCCCCCTTCATCTCTCTCCCACTCCATCTGTCTGTCTTACTCTCTCCCTTCCCCTCTCTTTCCCTTTCCCTCTTCCCCTCTTCCTCTTTCCCTTCCTCCGTCTCTCCCTCTCTCTCATTCCCCTTCCCCTCTCCCTTTCCCCCTCTCTCTCTCCCCCCCTCCCTCCATCTCTCTCTCTCTCCCCCCCCCTCTCCTACCCCTCTCTCCCATTCCCCTCTCTTCCTCTCCCCTTCCTCTCTCCCTCTCCCCTTCCTCTCTCCCTCTCCCCCTTTCTCTCTTCCTCCCTCCCTCCTCTCTCTCTCTCCCCCTCTCTCTCTCTCCCCCTCTCTCTCTTCCCCTCTCCCCTTCCCTCTCCCTCTTTCCCTTCCTTCCTTCTCTTTCTCTCCATCCCCTTTCCCCCCTCTCTCTCTCCCGCTCCCCCTACCCCCTCTCTCTTTCTCACCCCCCTCCCTTCCCTCTCTCTCCCATTCCCTCCCTCTCCCCTTCCACCCTCTTCCTCTCTCTCCCATTCCCTCCCTCTCTCCCTCCCCCCCCCCTCTCTCACTCCCCCCTCTCTCTCTCCCACTCTGTCTCTCCCTCTCTCTCTCTCTCTCCCTCTCTCTCTCTCTCTCTCTCTCACTCACTCTCTCTCTGTCTCTCTCTCTTTCCCCACTCTTTCTCCCTCTGTCTCTCCCCCCCCCGCCCCCCTCTCTCTCTCCACTCCCCCCTCCTCTCTCTCTCTTCCATTTCCCCCCTCCCCCACCCCACCCCCTCTCTCTCCACTCCCCCCTCCTCTCTCTCCACTCCCCCCTCCTCTCTCTCTACCATTCCCCCCTCTTCCCCCCCCCCCCCCCTCTCTGCCTGTCTCTCTCTCTCTCTCTGTGAACAGGCCCCTGACCCTGTCTGATGGGATAAAGTTACTGGAGTCCTTGGCCCTGCAGATTCACCTCGCGACAGTCAGCTTCATCAACATCAGGTCAGTGTCCAGATTGCGCGGAGGGGATGGATTCTGGGAACTGGTCAACATCAAAGCTGTTTCCAGCTGATACGAGATGTACTCCCTCACCAAATGTGAGTTACCCCTTGTGATCTCTGCCCCTGGCTTGTGAACTCTGTGTCCATTGTCACGGGGTGCAGGAACAAAGCAGCGAGCACTGCTACCTCCAGCAGTGTCAAATGTTTGACAGGAGCACTTGTGCCAACATTCAAAAGGAGAGATTCCACCTGCCCCAGCCCCCGCTCTCTATCTCTGTAATCTGCTCCGGCCCTACAGCCCACCTATCTCTGTGCCTAACTCTGGCCCCTTGAACATCCCCCGATTTTAAGGGTTCCACCACTTGGCGGCCCTGCATTTGGCTGTCTGGGCCCACAGCTCTGGAATTCTGTCCCTAAACTTCCCCACCTCTCCTCCTTTAAGATGCTCCTTAAAATTCACCTCTCTTCCCAAGGAAATGTCCTTAGGCGGGCGGTTCTGTGTCAAATTTGGTTTGTTAAATCCAGTTTATTAGCGTAAAGGGCAGAAAGAGGAAAGAGTTTACAGAATTTACAGTGCCGAAGGAGGCCATTCGGCCCATCGAGTCTGCAGCGGCTCTTGGAAAGAGCATCCTATTCAAGCCCATGTATTTACCCTATCCCTGTAACCCAGTATTAACCTTTTTGGACACTAAGGGGCAATTTAGCATGGCCAATCCACCTAACCTGCATATCTTTGGACTGTGGGAGGAAACCGGAGCACCCGGAGGAAGCCCACGCACACACGGGGAGGATGTGCAGACTCCGCACAGACAGTGACCCAAGCCAGGAATCGAACCTGGGACCCTGGAGCTGTGAAGCCACTGTGCTAACCACTGTGCTACCTGTAGCGCACAAAAACTCCGAGAGACGAATAGAGTGAAGTCGATGAGGCTTTATTAAGCGTGACTGTTCCCCCGCAGTTCAGTACTAGACTGCCTGCGGGGGAGGACTCCTGGTTCTTATACTCCGCCTTCAGGGCGGAGCTAGAGGTCAACGGCCAACCAGGACCCGGGATCTGTCAGCCAATGACATCACGGCTTCACAGTCCCACATGACCCCTAATGCATACTACCACATTCACCCCTTGTTAAAATGAAGCCGGCGGGGTGATGCTTCGCATGGTGGTAAGGGTTTACAAGGCTGGTCCTGGGAGGAAAACTTTCACATGTTATTACAGTATGTACAAGGTTTTTTTTTTTTGTTTCGAACTATTTACAGTAATCGTCAGGAGAAAAAGACAAAATGTTCTCGTTAAAAGCCCACCTATTGTAGTGTTAGATCGACGCCACGAGTCGGTCGGGCGGCCTGGTCGTCCGTGTCGATCGCCTCGGCCCCGGTGGTGGTGGTGGTGGTGCTTGTTCCGGTGTTGTCGTCTCCGGGAGCCTTACGGTTTCAGCTTGGGCTTCACTCCTGGTCGGGCCTGGAAGGAGGACCGATCCTCCTGGGAAGGGGGCGGTCGCGGGGTGCGGCGGTGGCAGGAAGGGGGTGATTGGTGTCGGGGGGGTGTGTGTGTTGCCGGCGGGCGCCAGATCCCGCAGGGAGACCGTGTCCTGTCGGCCGTCGGGGTACTCCACGTAGGCGTACTGCGGGTTCGCGTGGAGGAGGCGAACCCTTTCGACCAACGGGTCCGCCTTATGTGCCCGCACATGCTTTCGGAGCAAGATGGGTCCTGGGGCCGCCAGCCAGGTCGGCAGCGACGTTCGAGAGGAGGACTTCCTGGGGAAGACAAGGAGACGCTCATGAGGCGTTTGGTTAGTGCTAGTACACAGTAGTGACCGGATGGAGTGGAGGGCGTCCGGGAGGACCTCCTGCCACCGTGAAACCGGGAGGTCCCTGGACCGTAGGGCCAGTAGGACGGTCTTCCAGACCGTGCCGTTCTCCGTCTCTTCTTGCCCGTTCCCCCGGGGGTTGTAGCTGGTCGTCCTGCTCGAGGCTATACCATTGCTGAGCAGGAACTGGCGCAGCTCGTCACTCATGAAGGAGGACCCCCTGTCGCTGTGGACGTATGCGGGGCAACCGAACAGTGTGAATATGGTGTTCAGGGCTTTAATGACTGTGGCCGTGGTCATGTCAGGGCAGGGGATGGCGAATGGGAAGCGGGAGTATTCGTCCACCACATTAAGGAAGTATGTGTTGCGGTCGGTGGAGGGGAGGGGTCCTTTGAAATCCAGACTAAGGCGTTCAAAGGGGTGGGAAGCCTTAATCAGGTGCGCACCATCCGGCCTGAAAAAATGCGGTTTGCACTCTGCGCAGATGTGGCAGTTCCTGGTGACTGTACGGACCTCCTCTAAAGAGTATGGGAGGTTGCGGGACTTAATAAAGTGGTAGAACCGAGTGACCCCCGGGTGGCAGAGGTCCTCGTGGAGGGTTTGGAGGCGGTTAATTTGTGCGTTGGCACATGTGCCGCGGGATAGGGCATCGGACGGCTCGTTCAGCTTTCCGGGACGATACAAGATCTTGTAGTTGAAGGTGGAGAGCTCGATCCTCCACCTTAAGATCTTGTCGTTTTTGATTTTGCCCCGCTGTGCATTATCGAACATGAAGGCTACCGACCGTTGGTCCATGAGGAGAGTGAATCTCCTGCCGGCCAGGTAATGCCTCCAATGTCGCACAGCTTCCACTATGGCTTGGGCGTCCTTTTCCACTGAGGAGTGGCGGATTTCTGAAGCGTGGAGGGTTCGTGAGAAAAAGGCCACGGGTCTGCCCGCTTGGTTAAGGGTGGCCGCTAGAGCTACGTCGGAGGCGTCGCTCTCGACCTGGAAGGGGAGGGACTCGTCGATGGCGCGCATCGTGGCCTTTGCGATATCCGCTTTGATGCGGCTGAAGGCCTGGCAAGCCTCTGTCGACAGAGGGAAGCATCGAGGGCATCTTGAAACCCATCGTACAAGGTACACCCAGCTTCTGTCGCGACACGACGGACTTCCTACAGAAACTCAGCACCCATGGAACAGTTGAACCAGGAACATTCCTCGTCACAATGGACGTCTCGGCACTCTACACCAGCATCCCCCATGACGACGGCATTGCTGCAACAGCCTCAGTACTCAACACCGACAACTGCCAATCTCCAGACGCAATTCTGCAACTCATCCGCTTCATTCTGGATCACAACGTCTTCACCTTCGACAACAAGTTCTTCATCCAGACGCACGGAACAGCCATGGGGACCAAATTCGCACCCCAATACGCCAACATCTTCATGCACAAGTTTGAACAGGACCTACTCACCGCACAGGACGTTCAACCGACGTTATACACCAGATACATCGATGACATTTTTTTCCTTTGGACCCACGGCGAAGAATCACTGAAACTACTACACGATGACATTAATAAGTTCCATCCAACCATCAGACTCACCATGGACTACTCTCCAAAATCAGTTGCATTCTTGGACACACTCGTCTCCATCAAGGACGGTCACCTCAGCACTTCGCTTTACCGCAAACCTACGGATAACCTCATGATGCTCCACTTCTCCAGCTTCCACCCTAAACACATTAAAGAAGCCATCCCCTATGGACAAGCGCTCCGTATACACAGGATCTGCTCAGACGAGGAGGAGCGTAACAGACATCTACAGACGTTGAAAGATGCCCTCGTACGAACGCGATATGGCACTCGACTCATCGATCGACAGTTGCAACGCGCCACAGCAAAAAACCGCACCGACCTCCTCAGAAGACAAACATGGGACACAACCGACAGAATACCCTTCGTCGTCCAGTACTTCCCTGGAGCGGAGAAACTACGTCATCTTCTTCACAGCCTTCAACACGTCATTGATGACGATGAACATCTTGCCAAGGTCATCCCCACACCCCCACTACTTGCCTTCAAACAACCGCGCAACCTCAAACGAACTATTGTTTGCAGCAAACTACCCAGTCTTCAGGACAGTGACCACGACACCACACAACCCTGTCATGGCAATCTCTGCAAGTCGTGCCAGATCATCGACATGGATACCACTATTACACGTGAGAACACCACCCACCAGGTACGCGGTACATACTCGTGCTACTCGGCCAACGTTGTCTACCTCATACGCTGCAGGAAAGGGTGTCCCGAAGCGTGGTACATTGGCGAGACCATGCAGACGCTGCGACAACGAATGAACGGACATCGCGCAACAATCACCAGGCAGGAATGTTCCCTTCCAGTCGGGGAACACTTCAGCAGTCAAGGGCATTCAGCCTCTGATCTCCAGGTAAGCATTCTCCAAGGCGGCCTTCAGGACCCGCGACAACGCAGAATCGCCGAGCAGAAACTTATAGCCAAGTTCCGCACACATGAGTGCGGCCTCAACCGGGACCTGGGATTCATGTCGCATTACATTCATCCCCCACCATCTGGCCTGCGAAATCCTACCAACTGTCCTGGCTTGGTACAATTCGCACCTCTTTAACCTGGGGTTACCCCATCTCTGGATCTGTAAAGATTTAATCACCTGCTATTGCTCGCATTCCAAGCATTGTTTGGCATCTTTGAATTTGTCTATATATGTGTTTCTGGAACATACCTCTTCATTCACCTGAGGAAGGAGCATCGCTCCGAAAGCTAGTGACATCGAAACAAACCTGTTGGACTTTAACCTGGTGTTGTAAGACTTCGTACTGTGCTCACCCCAGTCCAACGCCGGCATCTCCACATCATGACAGAGGGAAGGTCGTGGTCTGTATTAGGGGGCGGGCCTTGTCTGCATACTGGGGGACCCACTGGGCGTAGTATGAAAAGAACCCCAGGCAGCGTTTTAGGGCTTTTGAGCTGTGCGGGAGGGGAAATTCCATGAGGGAGCGCATACGTTCGGGGTCGGGGCCTATTATCCCATTGCGCACTACGTAGCCCAGGATGGCTAGCCGGTTGGTGCTAAAAACGCACTTGTCCTCGTTGTACGTGAGGTTCAAGGCTTTAGCGGTCTGGAGGAATTTTTGGACGTTGGCGTCGTGGTCCTGCTGATCGTGGCCGCAGATGGTTACGTTGTCGAGATACGGGAACGTGGCCCG
The DNA here is from genome assembly GCF_047496885.1 of Scyliorhinus torazame. Taxonomy (NCBI): domain Eukaryota; kingdom Metazoa; phylum Chordata; class Chondrichthyes; order Carcharhiniformes; family Scyliorhinidae; genus Scyliorhinus; species Scyliorhinus torazame. The sequence continues at coordinate 19,318,001 of NC_092708.1, forward strand.
CAACCCGTGTTGATCAACCATTCGGTCCATCTCTCGTTGGAAGACCGAGACCCCGTTTGTGACGCCAAATGGGACCCTTAGGAAATGGTATAATCGCCCGTCTGCCTCGAAGGCTGTGTACTTGCAGTCACTTGGGCGGATGGGGAGCTGATGGTAGGCAGACTTGAGGTCCATGGTGGAGAAGACCTTATATTGGGCAATCCGATTGACCATGTCGGATATGCGGGGGAGAGGGTACGCGTCTAGTTGTGTGTACCTGTTGATGGTCTGGCTATAGTCTATGACCATCCTTTGCTTCTCCCCTGTCTTTACTACTACCGCCTGTGCTCTCCAGGGACTATTGCTGGCCTGGATTATGCCTTCCTTCAGTAGCCGCTGGACTTCGGACCGAATGAAGGTCCGGTCCTGGGCGCTGTACCATCTGCTCCTAGTGGCGACGGGTTTGCAATCCGGGGTGAGGTTTGCAAACAAGGATGGGGGCTGAACCTTGAGGGTTGCGAGGCCGCAGATAGTGAGTGGGGGTATTGGGCCGCCGAATTTGAAGGTTAGGCTCTGTAGATTGCACTGGAAGTCTAATCCCAGTAATGTGGGGGCGCAGAGTTGGGGAAGGACGTAGAGCCTGTAGTTTTTGAACTCCCTCCCTTGCACCGTTAGGGTAACTATGCAGAAGCCTTTGATCTGTACGGAGTGGGATCCTGCAGCTAGGGAAATCTTTTGTGCGCTGGGACGGATGGTCAAAGAACAGCGTCTTACCATGTCGGGGTGGATAAAGCTCTCCGTGCTCCCGGAGTCGACCAGGCATGGTGTCTCGTGCCCGTTTATCAGCACCGTTGTCGTCGTCATCTGGAGCGTCCGGGGCCGTGCTTGGTCCAGCGTCATTGAAGCCAGCCGTAGTTGTAATGGTTGAGCGTCTTCTTCGAACCCCGTGGAGCCGTCGACGCTGGGGTCCGTTGTTGCCGTCCAAGATGGCGTCGGGGGTGAACAAGATGGCTGCCCCCATGCATCGCACATGGCTGGGGGGTCACGATGGCGGCGGGGGTGGACAAAATGGCCGCCCCCATGCATCGTACAGGTCTGGGGTGGTCCAAGATGGCGGCGCCCCTCCTCCCCTCGTGGTGGCCGGGACCCAAAATGGCGGCACCTGCGGGTCGCACATGGGGCGCTGGGGGGGTTGGGGAGCGTTGGGAACACGCAGGACTCCCTCTTCTCTGGGGACAGCGGTAGCCGAGACCCAAAGTGGTAGCGCTGGCGGGTCATATATGGGGCGCTGGGGGGGTTGGGGAGCGTAAAAGGCGTGCAGGGCTCCCTGTTCTCCTGGGACCGCGGCAACCTCCCGGGACCAGCACACAGCCGCGAAATGGCCCTTTTTCCCGCAGCTCTTACAGATCGCTGCGCGGGCCGGGCAGCGCTGCCGGGGGTGTTTCGCCTGGCCGCAGAAATAGCAGCGGGCTCCCCCGGCGCGACTTGGCGTTTGAGCCGCGCAAGCCTGTGGGGTGTCCGGTGGGGGGGGTGGGTTTCTCGCGACGGGTGCGTACGGAGCCCAATGGTCTGCCGCGCGGTCGGGGCCGTAGGCACGGGTGTTTCACGCGGCCACGTCTAGGGAGGCTGCTAGGGCCCGTGCCTCTGAGAGTCCTAGCGACTCTTTTTCTAAAAGTCTTTGGCGGATTTGGGAGGAGTTCATACCTGCCACAAAAGCATTGCGCATTAACATGTCCGTGTGTTCATTTGCGTTCACCGGCGGGCAGCTGCAGGCCCGTCCCAAAATTAGTAGCGCGGCGTAGAATTCATCTATCGATTCTCCGGGACTTTGCCGTCTCGTTGCGAGTTGATAGCGAGCGTAGATCTGGTTTACTGGGCGAACATAGAGACATTTTAGTGCTGCGAGCGCCGTCTGGAAATCCTCTGCGTCTTCGATGAGAGAGAAAATCTCCGTGCTTAACCTCGAGTGCAGGACCTGTAGTTTTTGGTCTTCTGTGACCCGGCCGGGGGCCGTTCTGAGGTAGGCCTCTAAACAAGTCTGCCAGTGCTTGAAAGCTGCTGCTGCGTTCACTGCGTGGGGGCTGATCCTCAGGCATTCCGGGATGATCCTGAGCTCCATAGTCCTTTAGTCACGCTTAATAAATTGTAGCGCACAAAGACTCCGAGAGACGAATAGAGTGAAGTCGATGAGGCTTTATTAAGCGTGACTGTTCCCCCGCAGTTCAGTAGTAGACTGCCTGCGGGGGAGGACTCCTGGTTCTTATACTCCGTCTTCAGGGCGGAGCTAGAGGTCAACGGCCAACCAGGACCCGGAATCTGTCAGCCAATGACATCACGGCTTCACAGTCCCACATGATCCCTAATGCATACTACCACACTACAATGCTGCCCACTGAGGGTTTGTTCAGGAAAACCTTCTTCAGCAATATGTGTCCAGTCGAATGAGAAAGGGAACCTTTCTCGACCTGGTTCTTGTGAATGAGCCGGGACAAGTTGATCAAATCATAGAGTCCCTGCAGTGCAGATTGAGGCCATTCGGCCTCTCAGGTCTGCACTGACCCTCTGAAAGAGCACCACTCCCCCACCCTATCCCCTTAACTCACTTAACCTGCACGCCTTTGGACACTAAGGGGCAATTTATAGAATCATAGAATCTACAGTGCAGAAGGAGGCCATTCAGCCCATCGGGTCTGCACCGGCCGTTGGAAAGAGCACCCTACCCAAGCCCCACACCTCCACCCCATCCCAGTAACCCCACCCCATCCCAGTAACCCCACCCAACCATTTTGGACTCTAAGGACAATTTAGCATGGCCAATCCACCTAACCTGCACAACTTTGGACTGTGGGAGGAAACCGGAGCAGACACTGGGAGAACGTGCAAACCCCACACAGTTCACCCGAGGCCGGAATTGAACTCAGGCCCGTTGGCCGAATAAATTGGAATGTCCGATTATCAGGCGAACTGTACCTGGGCAATGGACTTCCTTTAAAGAAGAGAGAGGCCAAGGGAAAGGTATATTTCCGCAAAGGGGAAAGGCAAGGAAAACAAATCCAGGACAAACAAATCCACGAGGAAAGAGATAGAGGTTAAAATGATCAGAAAAAGTGTTCTGAAGACCGATGAAGACAGGCGATTCATACTATTGAGACTCAGGCTGAATCTCGAAGGTTAAGAGGGGAATTGGTAAAACAAGTAAGAAAAGCAAAGAAAGAAGATGAGAAAAGACTGTCGGCGAACAGAGAGAAGAATCCCAAAGTCTTCTATCGGCATATCATAGAAGATCATGGAACCCCGACAGTGCAGAAGGAGGCCATTCGGCCCATCGAGTCTGCACCGGCGATACAAATAGTAAAAGGAGTGGGGCCAATTGGGGACTAAAAAGAGTATTTGCACCCGGAGAATTATGAAAGAAGAAGATGTTACCCATAAGATCATAAGACACAGGAGCAGAATTAGGCCACTCGGCCCATCAAGTCTGCTCCCCCATTCAATCACGGCTGGTATTTTTCTCATCCCCATTCTCCTGTCTTCTCCCCATAACCCCTGATCCCCTTATTAATCAAGAACCTATCTATCTCTGTCTTAAAGACACTCAGTGATTTGGCCTCCACAGCCTTCTGCGGCAAAGAGTTCCACAGATTCACCACCCGCCGGCTGAAGAAATTCCTCCTCATCTCTGTTTTGAAGGATCGTCCCTTTAGTCTGAGATGTCCTCTGCTTCCAGTTTTTCCTACAAGTGGAAACATCCTCTCCACGTCCACTCTATCCAGGCCTCGCAGTATCCTATAATTTTTAATAAGATCCCCCCTCATCCTTCTAAACTCGAACGTGTACAGACCCAGAGTCCTCAACTGTTCCTCATACGACAAGCTCTTCATTCCAGGGATCATTCTTGTGAACCTCCTCTGGACCCTTTCCAAGACCTGCGCATCCTTCCTTAGATACGGGGCCCAAAACTGCTCACAATACTCCAAATGGGGTCTGACCAGAGCCTTATACAGCCTCAGAAGTACATCCCTGGTCTTGTATTCGAGCCCTCTTGACATGAATGCTAACATTGCCTTTGCATTCCTAACTACTGACTGAACTTGCATGCTAACCTTAAAAGAATCATGAACAAGGACTCCCAAGTCCCTTTGTGCTTCTGATTTCCTAAGCATCCTCCCATTTAGAAAATACTCTATGCCTCCATTTCTCCTTCCAAAGTGCATAACCTCACACTTTTCCACATTGTATTCCATCTGCCACTTCTTTGCCCACTCTCCTAGCCTGTCCAAGTCCTTCTGCAGCCCGCCTGTTTCCTCAATACTACCTGCCCCTCTACAGATCTTTGTATCATCTGCACACTTAGTAACAGTGCCTTCAGTTCCTTTCTCCAGATCATTAATGTATATTGTGAAAAGTTGTGGTCCCAGCACCGACCCCTGAGGCACACCACCAATCACCAGCTGCCATCCTGAAAAAGACCCCTTTATTCCCACTCTCTGCCTTCTGCCAGTCAGCCAATCCTCTATCCATGCCAGGAACATACTCTGAACACCATGGGCTCTTAACTTATTTAACAGTCTGCTCTGCGGCACCTTGTCAAAGGCCTTCTGGAAATCTAAATAAATCACGTCCACTGGTTCTCCTTTGTCTGACTTCCTTGTTACTTCCTCAATCTCCTAACAGATTTGTCAGATATGACCTCCCCTTGACGAAGCCGTGCTGACTCAGTCCTATTTTATCATGCACTTCCAAGTACTCCGTGATCTCATCTTTAACAACAGACTCTAAAATCTTACCAATGATCGAAGTCAGGCTAACCGGCCTATAATTTCCTGTCTTCTGCCTCCCTCCCTTCTTAAACAGGGGTGTTACATTAGCCACTTTCCAGTCCTCTGGGACCCTTCCTGCCTCCAGTGATTCCTCAAAGATCATCACCAATGCCTCCACAATTTCCTCAGCTATCCCTTTTACATAACTGTGGTGTAGTCCATCCGGTCCAGGTGACTTATCCACCTTCAGACCTTTCAGTTTCCCCAGAGCCTTCTCCTTAGTGATGGCCACTGCACTCATCTCTGCCCCCTGATTCTCCTGGAGCTCTGGCATCCCACTGGTGTCTTCCACTGTGAAGACTGATGCAAAGTAACTATTCAGTTCGTCTGCCATTTCTTTGTTTCCTATTATTACTTCTCCAGTCACATTTGCCAGTGGTCCAATGTCTACCCAGGCCAGTCATAACTACAGACTAGTCAGTTTAACTCTAGTGATGGGGAAACTTAGTATCACAGAAACGTTACAGGCCATTCGGCCCACCCTGTCCACTTCTAGAAACAACAATTCAGGTCAAATTAATGGTTATTTGGCGGAATGTAGGTTAACTAAGGGAAACCAGCATGGATCTGTAAATCATGTTTAACTAACTTGCTGAAGTTTTCTGGTGAGGTAACAGAGAGGGTCAAGGAGGACAATGTTGTTGGTGTGCGTGGACGTCCAAAAGACATTTGATACAGTGATGCACAATAGACTTGTGAGCAAAGTTTCCGATCATAGAATAAAAGGGACAGTAACAACATGGTCACAGAATTGGCTAAATGACCAGGAATAGAGAACAGTGATTAATTGTTCTTTTTTAAACTGGAGGTTTGCATTGCAGTTTCCCTGGGGCCAGTGTAGGTGTACAGGGCAAAGTTTCAAACTTTGCAGATCGTGCAAAACTAGTAAGTATTGTGAACTGCGAAGAGAACAATGTAGAACTTCTAAAGGACATAGACAAGTTGGTGGAAGGGGCAGAAACGGTAGCATTGTGGACAGCACAATTGCTTCACAGCTCCAGGGTCCCAGATTCGATTCCGGCTTGGGTCACTGTCTGTGCGGAGTCTGCACGTCCTCACCGTGTGCGCGTGGGTTTCCTCCCACAGTCCAAAGACGTGCAGGTTAGGTGGATTGGCCGTGATAAATTGCCCTTAGTGTCCAAAATTGCCCTTAGTGTTGGGTGGGGTTACTGGGTTGTGGGGATAGGGTGAAGGTGTTGACCTTGGGTAGGGTGCTCTTTCCAAGAACCGGTGCAGACTCGATGGGCCGAATGGCCTCCTGCACTGTAAATTCTATGATAATCTATGATTAATCTAGGACAAAGGTGTTCGGCACAACATCGTGGGCCGAAGGGCCTGTTCTGTGCTGTATTTCTCTATGTTCTAGGTGGCAGATGAAGTTCAATGCAGAGAAATGTGAAGTGATTCATTTTGGTAGGAACAACATGGAGAGGCAATATAAAACAAAGGACATGATTCCGAAGGGGCTGGGTGTATGTGCACAAGCCATTGAAGTCAGCAGGGCAGGTTGTGGGTGCTGGTTAATAAAGCAGATAGTATCCTAGGATTTATTAATAGGGGCATATAGAGTACAAAAGCAAGAGGATCATCTTGAACCTGTATAAGACACTAGTTCATATCAGTTGGACTGTTACATCCAGTTCTGGGGGCCACACTTTTGGAAAGATGGGAAAGCATTAGAGAGAGTTTTCTAAAGTTCATTTTTATGGGATGTGGGCTTCACTGGCTATACCGGCATTTGTTGCCCGTCCCTAATTGCCCTTGAGAAGGTGGTGGTGAGCTACCTTCTTGAAATGTTGCAGTCCATGTGTTGTAGGTACAGCCACTGTGCTGTTAGGGAGGGAGATCCAGGATTTTGACCCAACGACAGTGAAGGGACAGCGATAGATATAACAGCGATATCGAGTCTCTCTCATTTCCTGGCACTTGTGTGGTGTGAATGTAACTTGCCAGTTGTCAGCCCAAGCCTGGATATTGTCCGGGTCTTGCTGCATTTGGACAGGGACTGCTTCAGTATCTGAGTCGTTGTGAATGGTGCTGAACATTGTGTAGTCATCTGCGAATATCTCCACTTCTGACCTTATGTTGGAAGGGAGGTCATTGATGAAGCAGCTGAAGGTGGTTGGGGCCGAGGACACTACCCTGAGGAACTCCTGCAGTGATGTCCTGGAGCTGAGATGATTGACCTCCAATCACCACAACCATCTTCCTTTGTGCCGGGTATGACTCCAACCAGAGGAGAGTTTTCCCCGGATTCCCATTGACCCAGTTTAGCGAGGGCTCCTTGATGCCACACTCGGTCAACCGCTGCCTTGATGTCAAGGGCAGTCACTCTCACCTCACCCTCTGGCATTCAGCTCTTTTGTTCATGTTTGAACCAAGGCTGCAATGAGGTCAGGAGCTGAGTGACCCTGACGGAACCCAAACCGAATGTCTGCGAGCAGGTTATTGCTGAGTAAGCGCCACTTGATATCACTGTTTTTTTTTTTTTTAAATATTTTTATTAAGAATTTTTCAAGAACAATATTTTCCACCATACAAACAACCCCCCCCCCCGCCGCCCCCGTAACAAAGAAAAGAAAAATAACTCGCGTGGCAAGACATGAACATGGCAAGTCAATAAAATACAGAACTTTGTACATTGGATTCTTCCCGCACATGTCAGTTTCCAGATCGTTCATGTGCTTTCTTGCTCACATGCCCCACAAAGGTACCCCCCTCCACCCCCCCCCCCCCCCCGCCCCGAACAATGTCCTCCCCCTCCCCCCCCCACCCCCCCACTGGGTTGCTGCTGCTGCTGTCCGACCTTCATCTAACGCTCCGCGAGGTGGTCTAGGAACAGTTGCCACCGCCTGTAGAACCCCTGCGCAGACCCTCTCAAGGCGAACTTTATCCTCTCCAACTTTATGAACCCAGCCATGTCATTTATCCAGGCCTCCAGACTGGGGGGCTTCGCCTCCTTCCACATTAGCAAGATCCTTCGCCGGGCTACTAGGGACGCAAAGGCCAGAATGCCGGCCTCTTTCGCCTCCTGCACTCCCGGTTCGTCCACTACTCCAAATATTGCTAGCCCCCAGCTTGGCTTGACCCGGACTTTCACCACCTTAGATACTGTTCCCGCAACTCCCCTCCAGAACCCCTCCAGTGCCGGGCATGACCAAAACATATGGACATGGTTCGCCGGACTTCCTGAGCACCTCCCACATCTGTCCTCCACCCCAAAGAACCTACTCAGCCTCGCCCCCGTCATATGCGCTCTATGAACCACCTTAAATTGTATCAGGCTAAGCCTGGCACACGAGGAAGAGGAATTAACCCTACTTAGGGCATCAGCCCATAGCCCCTCCTCAATCTCCTCCCCCAACTCCTCCTCCCATTTACCTTTCAGCTCCTCTACCAAAGCCTCCCCCTCTTCTTTCAACCCCTGGTATACCGCCGACACCTTGCCCTCTCCGACCCATACGCCCGAAATCACCCTATCTTGAATCCCCTGTGCCGGGAGTAGCGGAAATTCCCTCACCTGCCGCCTCACAAACGCCCTCACTTGCATGTACCTGAAAGCGTTTGCCGGGGGTAGCCCAAACTTCTCCTCCAGCGCCCCTAAGCTCGCAAACGTCCTGTCAATGAACAGGTCCCCCAGTCTTCTAATCCCTGCCCGATGACAGCTCTGAAATCCCCCGTCCATCCTTCCTGGGACAAACCGATGGTTGGCTCTGATCAGGGACCACACCGAGGCTCCCGTCGCACCCCTGTGCCATCTCCACTGCCCCCAGATCTTTAGCGTTGCCGCCACCACCGGGCTCGTGGTGTACCTTGTCAGCGAGAGCGGTAGCGGTGCCGTCACCAGCGGCCCCAGGCTCGTTCCTTTGCAGGACGCCATCTCCAACCTCTTCCACGCCGCCCCCTCTCCCACCATCACCCACTTACGGATCATTGCCACGTTGGCTGCCCAATAATAACCACCCAGATTCGGCAATGCCAATCCTCCTCGATCTCTGCTACGCTCCAAGAACCCCCTCCTTTTTTAAAAAAAATAAATTTTATTCAAGATTTTTTGGCCAAACATAACAGTACATAGTTTTTCTTTTAAACAACAATAAAGCAATATAAATAACAGCGGCCAGTTTTAAACAAGTAAATAAATAATATATAAACAGAAACAAAAACAAAACTAAATGGCAACTGCCTTGTCAAAAATAAATACTCTCCAAAGATACAATCCAACAGTCCAATATACATTACCTAAAACAAGTGCCTATACATATACAATGACATCCCTAAGAGCCCGCCCGGATCTCCCCCCCCCCCCCCCCCCCCCCCCCCTCCCCTGGGTTGCTGCTGTAGTCTTTCTTTTCATTCCCTCTATCGTTCTGTGAGGTAGTTGACGAACGGTTGCCACCGCCTGGTGAACCCTTGAGCCGAACCCCTTAATACGAACTTGATCCGTTCTAACTTTATAAACCCTGCCATGTCGTTTATCCAGGTGTCCACGCCCGGGGGTTTGGCTTCCTTCCACATAAGCAATATCCTGCGCCGGGCTACTAGGGACGCAAAGGCCAAAACATCAGCCTCTCTCGCCTCCTGCACTCCCGGCTCTTCTGCAACCCCGAATATAACCAACCCCCAGCTTGGCTCGACCCGGACCCCCACCACCTTCGAAAGCACCTTCGCCACCCCCACCCAGAACCCCTGTAATGCCGGACATGACCAGAACACGTGGGTGTGATTCGCTGGGCTTCTCGAGCATCTCCCACACCTGTCCTCTACCCCGAAAAATTTACTGAGCCGTGCTCCAGTCATATGCGCCCTGTGTAACACCTTAAATTGTATCAGGCTTAGCCTGGCACACGAGGACGACGAGTTTACCCTACGTAGGGCATCAGCCCACAGCCCCTCCTCAATCTCCTCCCCCAGCTCTTCTTCCCATTTCCCTTTCAGCTCATCTACCATGATCTCCCCCTCGTCCCTCATTTCCCTGTATATATCCGACACCCTACCATCCGCCACCCATGTCTCTGAGATCACTCTATCCTGCACCTCCTGTGTCGGGAGCTGCGGGAATTCCCTCATCTGTTGCCTCGCAAAAGCCCTCAGTTGCATATACCGAAATGCATTCCCTTGGGGCAACCCATATTTTTCCGTCAACGCTCCCAGACTCGCAAACGTCCCATCTATGAACCGATCTCTTAGTTGTACTACCCCAGCTCTTTGCCATGCTCCAAATCCCCCATCCATTCTCCCCGGAACAAACCTATGGTTATTTCTTATCGGGGACCGCACCGAGGCTCCCGTCCTTCCCCCATGCCGTCTCCACTGCCCCCAAATTTTTAATGTTGCCACCACCACCGGGCTTGTAGTGTATTTCTTCGGTGAGAACGGCAACGGTGCCGTCACCGTTGCTTGTAAGCTGGTCCCCTTGCAGGACGCCCTCTCCAATCTCTTCCACGCCGCTCCCTCCCCTTCTCCCATCCACTTACACACCATTGAGATATTGGTGGCCCAGTAATAATCATTTAAGCTCGGTACTGCCAACCCCCCCCTATCCCTACTACGCTGCAAGAACCCCCTCCTCACTCTCGGGGTATTCCCGGCCCACACAAAACTCATAATGCTTTTCTCAATTCTCTTAAAAAAAGCCTTCGTGACCATCACCGGGACGCACTGAAACACAAAGTGGAATCTCGGGAGAACCACCATTTTAACCGCCTGCACCCTACCCGCCAGTGACAGGGACACCATGTCCCATCTCTTGAAGTCCTCCTCCATCTGTTCCACCAATCGTGTTAAATTAAGCCGGTGCAAGGTTCCCCAATTCTTGGCTATCTGAATCCCCAAGTATCGGAAGTCTCTTGTTACCTTCCTCAGCGGTAAATCCTCTATTTCCCTGCTCTGCTCCCCCGGATGCACCACAAACAACTCACTCTTCCCCATATTCAATTTATACCCCGAAAAATCCCCAAACTCCCCAAGTATCCGCATTATCTCTGGCATCCCCTCCACCGGGTCCGCCACATACACCAACAAATCATCCGCATACAGAGATACCCGGTGTTCTTCTCCTCCCCTAAACACTCCCCTCCACTTCCTGGAACCCCTCAGTGCCATGGCCAGGGGCTCAATCGCCAGTGCAAACAATAACGGAGACAGGGGACATCCCTGCCTCGTCCCTCTGTAAAGCCGGAAATAATCAGACGCCCGCCCATTCGTAACCACACTCGCCATCGGGGCCCTATACAGCAGCTGTACCCATCCGATATATCCATCTCCGAAGCCAAATCTCGTCAGCACCTCCCACAGATAATCCCACTCCACTCTATCAAATGCTTTCTCGGCATCCATCGCCACCACTATCTCCGCTTCCCCCTCTGGCGGAGGCATCATCATTACCCCTAGCAACCTCCGTATGTTCGTGTTCAGCTGTCTCCCCTTCACAAACCCAGTCTGGTCCTCATGTACCACCCCCAGGACACAGTCCTCTATCCTCGGCGCCATTACCTTGGCCAGAATCTTAGCATCCACATTTAAAAGAGAAATGGGCCTATAGGACCCGCATTGCAGCGGGTCTTTTTCCTTCTTTAGGAGGAGCGATATCTTTGCCTCTGCCATAGTCGGGGGCAACTTCCCCCTTTCCCTCGCCTCATTAAAGGTTCTCGTCAGAAGCGGGGCCAGCAAGTCCATATCCTTCCTATAAAATTCCACCGGGAATCCGTTTGGTCCCGGGGCCTTTCCCGCCTGCATGCTCCCAATCCCTTTCACTACCTCCTCCATCTCAATCTGTGCTCCCAGTCCCACCCTCTCCTGCTCCTCCACCTTAGGGAATTCCAGCTGATCCAGAAAGCACATCATTCTCTCCTTCCCTTCCGGGGGCTGAGCTTTGTATAATCTTTCGTAGAATACCTTGAACACCCCATTCACTCTCTCCGCTCCCCGCTCCATCTCTCCCTCCTCGTCTCTCACCCCCCCTATCTCCCTCGCTGCTCCCCTCTTCCTCAGTTGGTGGGCCAGTAACCGGCTCGCCTTCTCCCCATATTCATACTGTACACCTTGTGCCTTCCTCCATTGTGCCTCTGCATTACCCGTAGTCAACAAGTCAAATTCTACATGTAGCCTTTGCCTTTCCCTGTACAGTCCCTCCTCCGGTGCCTCCGCATATTGTCTGTCCACCCTCAGAAGTTCTTTCAGCAACCGCTCCCTTTCCTTACCCTCCTGCTTTCCTTTATGTGCCCTAATGGATATCAGCTCCCCTCTAACCACTGCCTTCAACGCCTCCCAGACCACTCCCACCTGAACCTCCCCATTGTCATTAAGCTCCAAGTACCTTTCAATACACCCCCTCACCCTTAAACATACCCCTTCATCTGCCAATAGTCCCATGTCCATTCTCCAGGGCGGGTGCTGTTCTTTTTCCTCCCCTATCTCCAGGTCCACCCAATGTGGAGCGTGGTCCGAGATAGCTATTGCCGTGTACTCCGTCCCTGCCACCTTCGGGATCAGCGCCCTTCCCAATACAAAAAAGTCTATCCGTGAATATACTTTATGGACATAGGAGAAAAACGAGAACTCCTTACTCCTAGGCCTGCTAAATCTCCAGGGGTCTACTCCTCCCATCTGCTCCATAAAGTCCTTGAGCACCCTAGCTGCAGCCGGCCTCCTCCCGGTCCTGGACCTCGATCTGTCCAGTCCTGGGTCCAGCACCGTATTAAAGTCTCCCCCCATTACCAACTTTCCCGCCTCTAGGTCCGGGATACGTCCCAATATTCGCCTCATAAAATTGGCATCATCCCAGTTCGGGGCATATACGTTCACTAGAACCACCACCTCCCCTTGCAATCTGCCACTCACCATCACGTATCTACCCCCGCTATCCGCCACTATGGTCTTTGTCTCAAACAGTACCCGTTTCCCCACTAATATAGCCACCCCTAAGAACCCCCTCCTTACCCGCGGGGTCTTGCCCGCCCACACAAATCCCGTAATGTTCCTGCTTACCCTCTCAAAAAAGGCCTTAGTGATCACAATTGGGAGGCATTGGAATACAAAAAGAAATCTCGGGAGGACCACCATTTTAACCGACTGTACCCTACCCACCAGCGAGAGTGGCATCATGTCCCACCTTTTAAAATCCTCCTCCATCTGTTCCACCAGCCGCGTCAAATTGAGTTTGTGCAGTGCCCCCCAGCTCCTAGCTACCTGAATCTCCAAGTATCGAAAGCTCCTCTCCGCCCTCCTCAACGGTAGGTCGTCTATCCCTTTTCCCTGATCCCCCGGATGCACCACAAAGAGCTCACACTTTCCCACATTGAGCTTATAGCCCGAAAAGTCCCCAAACTCCCGTAGGATCTGCATTACCTCAATCATCCCCTCCACTGGATCCGTCACATACAGCAACAGGCCGTCTGCGTACAGCGACACTCGATGTTCCTCTCCCCCTCGGACCACCCCCCTCCATTTCCCCGACTCCCTTAACGCCATGGCCAAAGGTTCAATTGCTAATGCAAACAGCAGAGGGGGCAGGGGGCACCCCTGCCTCGTCCCTCGATACAGCCGGAAATACTCCGACCTCCGCCGGTTCATGACCACACTTGCCACAGGGGCTCTATACAGGAGCTTAACCCAACTAATAAACCCTCCCCCGAACCCAAACATAGAACATAGAATGATACAGCGCAGTACAGGCCCTTCGGCCCACGATGTTGCACCGAAACAAAAGCCATCTAACCTACACTATGCCATTATCATCCATATGTTTATCCAATAAACTTTTAAATGCCCTCAATGTTGGCGAGTTCACTACTGTAGCAGGTAGGGCATTCCACGGCCTCACTACTCTTTGCGTAAAGAACCTACCTCTGACCTCTGTCCTATATCTATTACCCTCAGTTTAAAGCTATGTCCCCTCGTGCCAGCTATTTCCATCCGCGGGAGAAGGCTCTCACTGTCCACCCTATCTAACCCCCTGATCATTTTGTATGCCTCTATTAAGTCTCCTCTTAACCTTCTTCTCTCCAACGAAAACAACCTCAAGTCCATCAGCCTTTCCTCATAAGATTTTCCCTCCATACCAGGCAACATCCTGGTAAATCCCCTCTGCACCCGCTCCAAAGCCTCCACGTCCTTCCTATAATGCGGTGACCAGAACTGTACGCAATACTCCAAATGCGGCCGTACCAGAGTTCTGTACAGCTGCAACATGACCTCCTGACTCCGGAACTCAATCCCTCTACCAATAAAGGCCAACACTCCATAGGCCTTCTTCACAACCCTATCAACCCGGGTGGCAACTTTCAGGGATCTATGTACATGGACACCTAGATCCCTCTGCTCATCCACACTTCCAAGAACTTTACCATTAGCCAAATATTCCACATTCCTGTTATTCCTTCCAAAGTGAATCACCTCACACTTCTCTACATTAAACTCCATTTTCCACCTCTCAGCCCAGCTCTGCAGCTTATCTATATCCCTCTGTAACCTGCTACATCCTTCCACACGATCGACAACACCACCGACTTTAGTATCGTCTGCAAATTTACTCACCTACCCTTCTGCGCCTTCCTCGAGGTCATTGATAAAAATGACAAACAGCAACGGCCCCAGAACAGATCCTTGTGGTACTCCACTTGTAACTGAACTCCATTCTGAACATTTCCCATCAACCACCACCCTCTGTCTTCTTTCAGCTAGCCAATTTCTGATCCACATCTCTAAATCTCCCTCAATCCCCAGCCTCCGAATTTTCTGCAATAGCCTACCGTGGGGAACCTTATCAAACGCTTTGCTGAAATCCATATACACCACATCAACTGCTCTACCCTCGTCTACCTGTTCAGTCACCTTCTCAAAGAACTCGATAAGGTTTGTGAGGCATGACCTACCCTTCACAAAGCCATGCTGACTATCCCTGATCATATTATTCCTATCTAGATGATTATAAATCTTGTCTCGTATAATCCCCTCCAAGACTTTACCCATTACAGACAAGAGGCTCACCGGTCTATAATTGCCGGGGTTGTCTCTGCTCCCCTTTTTGAACAAAGGGACCACATTTGCTATCCTCCAGTCCTCTGGCACTATTCCTGTAGCCAATGATGATATAAAAATCAAAGCCAAAGGTCCAGCAATCTCTTCCCTGGCCTCCCAGAGAATCCTAGGATAAATCCCATCAGGACCCGGGGACTTATCTATTTTCAGCCTGTCCAGAATTGCCAACACCTCTTCCTCAGAATTGCCAACACCCTCTTCCTCAACACTTCCCAGAGATACTCCCACTCTACCCGATCAAAGACCTTCTCCGCGTCCATAGCTGTCACTATCTCCGCTTCTCCCTCCACCAATGGCATCATTATCACGTTTAGGAGCCATTAGGAGCCTTTGCACATTAGTATTTAACTGCCTACCCTTTACGAATCCCTTCTGGTCCTCGTGAATCACCCCCGGGACACAGTCCTCAATCCTCATGGCCAACATTTTTGCCAGCAACTTAGCATCTACATTAAGGAGCGAGATCGGTCTGTATGACCCACATTGCAGTGGGTCCTTATCCCGCTTCAAGATCAAAGAGATAGTCGCCTCCGACATTGTCGGGGGAAGGGTCCCTCCCTTGATTCATTGAAGGTCCTTACCAGCAAAGGGGCTAACAGGTCTACATAGTTCCTGTAGAACTCCACCGGGAACCCATCCGGCCCCGGGGCCTTCCCTGCCTGCATGCTCCCCAGTCCTTTAACCATCTCCTCCACCCCAATTGGCGCCCCAAGACCAGCCACCTCCTGCACCACCACCCTTGGGAACCTCAACTGATCCAAGAATCGCCGCATCCCCTCTTTTCCCCCTGGGGGCTGGGACCTATACAGTTCCTCGTAAAAGGCCTTAAAAGCCTCATTCACTTTCCCTGCACTCCACACCGTAGTTCCCCTGCCATCTTTGACTCCGCCTATTTCCCTCGCTGCCATTCTCTTACGGAGCTGATGTGCCAGCATCCGGCTCGCCTTCTCCCCATATTCATATATCGCCCCCTGTGCCTTCCTCCACTGTGCCTCTGCCTTCCCTGTGGTCAACAGGTCGAACTCCGTCTGGAGACTCCACCTCTCGCTGAGTAGTCCCTCATCAGGGACCTCTGCATATCTCCTGTCCACCCTTAAAATCTCCCCCACTAACCTCTCCCTTTCCCTGCCCTCTCTCTTCAGCCTGTGAGCCCTGATGGAGATGAACTCTCCCCTGACCACCGCCTTCAGCGCCTCCCATGCTACTCCCACCTGCACCTCCCCGTTGTTGTTAGCCTCCAGATACCTTTCAATACACCCCCGCACCCTCCCGCACACTTCCTCGACTGCCAGCAGTCCCACATCCAACCTCCACAATGGGCGTTGGTCCCTCTCCTCCCCCAGCTCCAGCTCCATCCAGTGCGGGGCATGGTCTGAAATGGCTATGGCCGAATACTCTGTTCCCTCCACCTTCGGGATCAATGCCCTGCCCAAAACAAAGGAATCTATCCGGGAGTAGGCCTTATGTACATGGGAGAAAAAAGAAAATTCTCTGGCCAAAGGCCCGGCAAATCTCCACGGATCTACGCCCCCCATCTGATCCATAAACCCCCTAAGCACCTTGGCCGCAGCCGGCCTCCTCCCCATCCTAGATCTGGAACGATCTAATGCTGGGTCCAGCACCGTGTTAAAATCCCCACCCATTATCAAACTCCCGACCTCCAGGTCCGGAATACGCCCCAACATCCGTTTCATGAATCCAGCATCGTCCAGTTTGGGGCATATACATTCACCAGTACCACCTCCGTCCCCTGCAACCTACCACTCACCATCACGTATTGGCCTCCCTTGTCCGCTACTATGTTCTTGGCCTCAAATGACACCCGCTTTCCCACCAGTATTGCCACCCCTCTATTCTTCGCATCCAGCCCCGAATGGAACACCTGTCCCACCCATCCCTTCCTTAACCTGACCTGGTCTGCCATCTTCAGATGTGTCTCCTGGAGCATGGCCACGTCTGCCTTCAGTCCCTTTAGGTGCGCGAACACTCGGGCCCTCTTAACCGGCCCAGCTAGGCCTCTCACATTCCACGTGATCAGCCGGATTGGGGGGTTACCCCCCCCCCGCCGACTAGCCATCTCGTAGCATTCCCGTAACAGCCTCCCCGAACAGGCGCTGGAATGTGGCGACTAGGGGCTTTTCACAGTAACTTCATTTGAAGCCTACTTGTGACAATAAGCGATTTTCATTTCATTCCTATCTTAGGCCAGTCCCGCGCTCACGCCTCCCGCACCCTCCAGTCCCCCAGGCGGGGAACCCCCGCCCCAACCACCTCTTCCATTTTCACTTCCCCCTCGGACAGTGCAGCAGCAACCCTAGAATCCCCCCACCCCCACCCCCCGCTAGATCCACATCTAGCACTTTTGCTCCCCCCATATTACTTCCGTGAGTCAGCTGACTTCTGTTGACCCTGGCTTCCCCCGCCTTCCCGTTGATCTCCCCGTGTGGGAGTCTCTCCTCCTCCTTACCTTTCTCCTCCCTCCCCCCCCCCCCCTTTGGCGCGGGAAAAAGCCCGCGCTTTCCTGAACCATCCCCGCCCCCTGTGGCGCAGCTCCTGTTGCGGCCATCATCCCAGTTCCCTCATTCCCGAGTCTCACCTCCCTCCAGCACCGACGCCCACACCCCCATCATCATCCTTTTGTCTACAAAAAAGAAAAAAGGAAATTTTAGGAATTTTAACCAGAACTCTACCCACATCCCCATCCATCATCCCACCCACAAAATATTCTTTACCCATATTTACGACCCCCTATACAACCACATCCCCTCAGTTAGAGTCCAGTTTTTCCGTCTGAATAAAGGTCCAAGCCTCTTCTGGCGTTTCAAAATAATGGTGTCGGTCCTGATAAGTGACCCACAGTCGCGCAGGCTGCAGCATGCCGAACCTGACTCTTTTTCTATGCAGCACCGCCTTGGCCCGGTTGAAGCCAGCTCTCCTCTTTGCCACCTCCGCGCTCCAATCCTGGTAAACTCGGATCACCGCGTTCTCCCATCTACTGCTCCGCACCTTCTTGGCCCATCTCAGCACACTTTCTATGTCCGCGAAGCGATGGAACCTCACCACTATCGCCCTTGGCGGCTCATCAGCCTTGGGGCTCCTCGCCAGGACCCGGTGAGCCCCTTCCAGCTCCAGGGGGCTCGGAGAGGCCTCCGCACCCATCAGCGAATGGAGCATCGTGCTCACATACGCCCCGGCATCAGCTCCCTCCACTCCTTCGGGAAGACCCAGAATCCGGAGGTTCTTCCTCCTCGACCTGTTCTCCAGGACCTCAATTCTCTCGGCCCACCTCCTGTGCACCGCCTCTTGCGCCTCCATTTTTACCGCCAGGCCCAGGATCTTGTCCTCGTTAGTATTCACTTCATCATTCACCCCACGAAGCTCCACCGCCTGGGTCTTCTGGGTCTCCTTCAGCCCCTCGATCGCCAGCAGCATCGGCGCCAGCACCTCCTTTTTCAGCTCCTCCACACATCTCTTGAGGAACTCCTGCTGGTCTGGCCCCCACGCTGCTCGCTCTCCGCCCTCCGCCATCTTGCCTTCTTCCCCTCGTTTTGGTCTCTGCTCCAGGGCCTCTGTCCTCGTCGTTCCACCGCTGATCCCTGCCATATATTGTAGGGGGGGGGGGGACATCGCTGCTCCTTCCCACACGGGATTAATCCGAAGAAAGCTCCGTTGGGGCTCCTCTGGGGAGCCCGAAAGTCCGTTGTCGCGGGAGCTGCCGAAACGCGCGGCTTAGCTCCGCATCGCCGCAACCGGAAGTCCGATATCACTGTTGATGACTCCTTTCAATACTTTACTAATGATTTGGGAGGAGGCCGATAGGGCGGAAATTGGCCAGATTGGATTTGTCCTGCTCTTCGTGTACAGGACACACCTGGGCAATTTTCCACATTGTTGGGTAGATGTCAGTGTTGCAGCTGTACTGGAACAGCTTGGCTGGGATCTGGCCCACAGCCTTTGCAGTGTCCAGTGCCTTCAGCCGTTTCTTGATATCATGCGGGGTGAATCGAATTGGCTGAAGACTGAGATCTGGGACGCTGGGGACCTCCGGAGGAGACCGGGATGGAGCATCCTCCCGGCACTTGTGGCTGAAAATGATTGCGAATGCCTCAGCACTGATGTGGTGGGCCCCTCCGCCAGTCAGTTGTTTAATTGTCCACCACCATTCACGGCTGGGTGTGACAGGACTACAGAGCTTCGATCTGATCCGTTGGGTTGTGGAATCGCTTGGCCCTGTCTGTTACATGCTGCTTATGCTGTTGGGCTCACACGTAGTCCTGCGTTGTAGCTTCACCATGCCTGACGTTGTTCCTGGCATGCTCTCCTGTGGGAGGCCGAGTGTACCCCCTTCTAGCAATCGCTGGCGGATTTCATGCCTGCGCCATAAGCGTCCCTGATCAACAGCTCTGCGTGTTGGGTAGCCGATACCGCCTGGCAGTCACAGTTCCTGCAGAGTACTCGCAAGGCCTCCTTTGCTGCAACCATTCTATGATCTGATTCCAGTTTGGGAAAGGGGGGAAACGGCGATTATATAGTTGAAGAAATATGGCGACTCGGACGAATTCTTGAGGGCGAGTTGCAGCATTCACTTCCACCATGAGGTGGCAGACAGGACCACAGGAACTGACTGGAACTGTGATCTGCTTACAGAGAGAATGAAATGAATTTGAATGTTCTCCGTCTCATTGTAAAGACTGTATCAATGTTGCTGCCGTGGCACTCAACATACTCCAATCTCTTCCCGACTGGAATATTGGAGGTGATTCAGAAGTCACTAGCCTCACCAGCGAAGTTTGCACCCTGAATTGTGGGGCAAGGTGAGGTCAATCAGCCCCTGGAGCCAGCTGCTCCATCGATGAATCATGGAAGGATAAGGCCGTCACTGGGCCCATTGGATCTCTGCTGGCTCCCCCACCCCGCCGCTCTTTCCCCATTCACTTTCTGTATCGATCCATTTCACAATCGACTCTGCCTCCAGCACACTCTAGGACCTAGTCTGTTCCAGACACACTCTAGGGCCTAGTCTGTTCCAGACACACTCTAGGACCCAGTCTGTTCCAGACAGACTCTAGGACCTAGTCTGTTCCAGACACACTCTAGGACCCAGTCTGTTGCAGACAGACTCTAGGACCTAGTCTGTTCCAGACAGACTCTGGGGCCCAGTCTGTTGCAGACAGACTCTGGGGCCCAGTCTGTTCCAGACAGACTCTGGGATCCAGTCTGTTCCAGACAGACTCTGGGATCCAGTCTGTTCCAGACAGACTCTGGGGCCCAGTCTGTTCCAGACAGACTCTGGGGCCCAGTCCATTGCAGACAGACTCTGGGGCCCGGTCTGTTCCAGACAGACTCTGGGGCCCGGTCTGTTGCAGACAGACTCTGGGGCCCGGTCTGTTGCAGACAGACTCTGGGGCCCGGTCTGTTGCAGACAGACTCTGGGGCCCGGTCTGTTGCAGACAGACTCTGGGGCCCGGTCTGTTCCAGACAGACTCTGGGGCCCGGTCTGTTGCAGACAGACTCTGGGGCCCAGTCTGTTCCAGACAGACTCTGGGATCCAGTCTGTTCCAGACAGACTCTGGGGCCCAGCCTGTTCCAGACAGACTCTGGGGCCCGGTCTGTTCCAGACAGACTCTGGGGCCCGGTCTGTTCCAGACAGACTCTGGGGCTCAGTCTGTTTCAGACAGACTCTGGGGCCCGGTCTGTTCCAGACAGACTCTGGGGCCCAGCCTGTTCCAGACAGACTTGAGTTCCAGTAAATCTCCTGCGCGCCCTCGCCGAGGGGCTGACATCTTTATTAAAGTGTGGGGCCCAGAACTGGACAACCACCAATCTGGGGCCTAACCAAGGTTTAGTATAACTCCCTTGCTTTTTACTCTACTTAAACCATATGTTCTTTTTGAACTAACTTGATCACCTTGTCTGCTGCTTTGAGAGGTTTGTATGTGTGAATATAGCTAGTATGCAGAGCAGACCTCATTGGAACGTACAAAGTTCTGACAGGGCTAGACATAATGGATGCAGGGACGATGATGTTTCCTCTGGCTGGTGGGGGAGGGGTTGGTTGGTTGAGGGGGGGTGTCCAGAACAAGGTGTCACAGACTCAGGATAAAGGTGTAGGCTATTTTAGGACTGAGATGAGGCGAAACGTCTTCATTCAGAGGCTAGTTAACCTGTAGAATTCTCCATCACCAAAGATGTGGAGGCCAAGTAACAATAATAATCTTTATTAGTGTCACAAGCAGGCTTACATTAACACTGCAACGAAGTTACTGTGAAAATCCCCTCGTCGCCACACTCCGGCACCTGTTCGGGTACACTGAGGGAGAATTCAGAATGTCCAATTCACCTAACAGCACGTCTTTCGGGACTTGTGGGAGGAAACCGGAGCACCCGGAGGAAACCCACGCAGACACGGGGAGAACGTGCCGACTCCGCACAGACAGTGACCCAAACCGGGAATCGAACCCGGGTCCCTGGCGCTGTGAAGCAACAGTGCTAACCACTGTGCTACCGTTGCCCCCCCCCCCATTCGCTGAATATATTCAAGAAGGAAAGAAATTTCTCGAGACGAAAGACGTCAAAGGGGATATGGGGAGAGTGCGGGAGTATGGCGTTGAGATTCGAGAATCAGCCATGGTGGTACTGAGTGGTGGAGCGGAGACGATGGGCCGAATGGACTCCTCCTGCTCCTATTTTCTGTGTTTATATGTGTGTGTGTGGTAATTATTATTGCTGCTGTGGACAGCAGGCTGCCTGATTCGCAGTCATTACTCTTCCCTCTCCCGCAAGGTAGCTCCAGGTGGCCGCAGTGTCGCCTCGGGGTCGTGACGTTGTGAGTTCAAGTCGCCAGGCTGACCCCCCCCCAGCGCAGCACTGAGGGAGCCCAGCACTGTCAGAGGTGCCGGCACACAGCCGAGGCGCCAGACTGACCTCCAGTCTGCTCTCCCGGGTGACTGGAGAAGACCACACGGCACATTGTGAAAGAAGAGCAGGAGAGATCTCCCTGCTGGCGGGGGCCAGCTTTATCCTTCAACCCAACAAAATCACCATAATCACAGGGTCGGCGGTTCGGTATACCGCAACTGTGGGATCTTGCTGTGTACAAATTGGCAGCCGGTTTTATTATATTAGAATAGCGAATGCACTGCAAAAGCATTTCCAGTGACCAGAAGGTGCTTCGGGAAGTTCTGAGCCGTGAAAGGCGCTATATAAATGAAGGTCTGTCTGTGTTTCTTTCAGTGTGATTGGACCTGCATTAACATTCCGAGTGCGGCAAAACGATCAAAACTTAACCATCGCTGAGGTCACTGACAAAGCGAGTAAGTACCGATCTTTCCCATGGGGTAACTCCACAGCATCTGGAGGGGCTATTGTAGTATCTGATCTTTCAATCTCCCCAACTTTCCCTCCCCCATTCCCCTCAATGCCCTCTCCTCATCTCGCCCCTTCCCCATCCCAATCCCTCCATCTCGCCCTATCCCTCACCCTCCCCATCCCACTCCCTCCCCATCCCACTCCCTCCCCATCCCACTCCCTCCATCCCACTCCCTCCATCCCACTCCTCACTATCCCACTCCCTCCCTATCCCACTCCCTCCCTATCCCTCACCCTCCCCATCCCACTCCCTCCCCATCCCACTCCCTCCCCATCCCACTCCCTCCATCCCACTCCCTCCATCCCACTCCTCACTATCCCACTCCCTCCCTATCCCACTCCCTCCATCCCACTCCCTCCCCATCCCACTCCCTCCCCATCCCACTCCCTCCATCCCACTCCCTCCATCCCACTCCCTCCCCATCCCAATCCCTCCATCTCGCCCTATCCCTCACCCTCCCCATCCCACTCCCTCCCCATCCCACTCCCTCCCCATCCCACTCCCTCCATCCCACTCCCTCCATCCCACTCCTCACTATCCCACTCCCTCCCTATCCCACTCCCTCCATCCCACTCCCTCCCCATCCCACTCCCTCCCCATCCCACTCCCTCCATCCCACTCCCTCCATCCCACTCCCTCCATCCCACTCCCTCCCCATCCCACTCCTCACTATCCCACTCCCTCCCTATCCCACTCCCTCCATCCCACTCCCTCCCCATCCCACTCCTCACTATCCCACTCCCTCCCTATCCCACTCCCTCCCCATCCCACTCCCTCCCCATCCCACTCCTCACTATCCCACTCCCTCCCTATCCCACTCCCTCCCTATCCCACTCCCTCCCTATCCCACTCCCTCCCCATCCCACTCCCTCCCCATCCCACTCCCTCCCCATCCCACTCCCTCCCCATCCCACTCCTCACTATCCCACTCCCTCCCTATCCCTCTCCCTCCCCATCCCACTCCCTCCCCATCCCACTCCCTCCCCATCCCACTCCCTCCCCATCCCACTCCCTCCCCATCCCACTCCCTCCCTATCCCTCTCCCTCCCCATCCCACTCCCTCCCCATCCCACTCCCTCCCCATCCCACTCCCTCCCCATCCCACTCCCTCCATCCCACTCCCTCCATCCCACTCCCTCCCCATCCCACTCCCTCCATCCCTCTCCCTCCCCATCCCACTCCCTCCCCATCCCACTCCCTCCCCATCCCACTCCCTCCCCATCCCACTCCCTCCCCATCCCACTCCCTCCATCCCACTCCCTCCATCCCACTCCCTCCCCATCCCACTCCCTCCATCCCACTCCCTCCATCCCACTCCCTCCCCATCCCACTCCTCACTATCCCACTCCCTCCCTATCCCACTCCCTCCCTATCCCACTCCCTCCCTATCCCACTCCCTCCCTATCCCACTCCCTCCATCCCACTCCCTCCCCATCCCACTCCCTCCATCCCACTCCCTCCATCCCACTCCCTCCATCCCACTCCCTCCATCCCACTCACTCTCCATCCCACTCACTCTCCATCCCACTCACTCTCCATCCCACTCCCTCCATCCCACTCCCTCCATCCCACTCCCTCCATCCCACTCCCTCCCCATCCCACTCCCTCCATCCCACTCCCTCCATCCCACTCCCTCCATCCCACTCACTCTCCATCCCACTCACTCTCCATCCCACTCCCTCCAACCCACTCCCTCCAACCCACTCCCTCCAACCCACTCCCTCCAGCCCACTCCCTCCAACCCACTCCCTCCAACCCACTCCCTCCAACCCACTCCCTCCATCCCACTCCCTCCATCCCACTCCCTCCATCCCACTCTCTTTCTCCATCCCACTCTCTTTCTCCATCCCACTCTCTTTCTCCATCCCACTCTCCTTCCATCCCACTCCCTCCATCTCGCCCCCTCCCCATTCCACTCCCTCCCTCCATCCCACTCCCTCCATCCCACTCCCTCCATCCCACTCCCTCCATCCCACTCCCTCCCCATCCCACTCCCTCCCCATCCCTCTCCCTCCCCAACCCTCTCCCTCCCCAACCCTCTCCCTCCATCGCACTCTCCCTCCATCCCACTCTCCCTCCATCCCACTCTCCCTCCATCCCACTCTCCCTCCATCCCACTCTCCCTCCATCCCACTCCCTCCATCCCACTCCCTCCATCCCACTCTCCCTCCATCCCACTCTCCCTCCATCCCACTCTCCCTCCATCCCACTCTCCCTCCATCCCACTCTCCCTTCATACCACTCCCTCCATCCCACTCTCCCTCCATCCCACTCTCCCTCCATCCCACTCTCCCTCCATCCCACTCCCTCCATCCCACTCCCTCCATCCCACTCCCTCCATCCCACTCTCCCTCCATCCCACTCTCCCTCCATCCCACTCTCCCTCCATCCCACTCTCCCTCCATCCCACTCTCCCTTCATACCACTCCCTCCATCCCACTCTCCCTCCATCCCACTCTCCCTCCATCCCACTCTCCCTCCATCCCACTCTCCCTCCATCCCACTCTCCCTCCATCTCACCCCCTCCCCATTCCACTCGCTCCCCATTCCACCCGTTCCCCATTCCACCCGCTCCCCATTCCTCGCCCTCCCCATCCCACACCCCCCATCACGCCCCCTTCCCATCTTGCCCCCTCCATCTCGCCCCATCCCACTCCCTCCATCTCGCCCCCCCATCCCACTCCCTCTCCACCCCACTCCCTCCTTCGTGCC
The DNA here is from genome assembly GCF_047496885.1 of Scyliorhinus torazame. Lineage (NCBI taxonomy): Eukaryota > Metazoa > Chordata > Chondrichthyes > Carcharhiniformes > Scyliorhinidae > Scyliorhinus > Scyliorhinus torazame. The sequence continues at coordinate 19,342,922 of NC_092708.1, forward strand.
CCCTCCCCATCCCAATCCTTCCCCATCCCACTCCCTCCGCCTCGCCCCCCCTCCCCATCTCGCCCCCCTCCCCATCTCGCCCCCCTCCCCATCTCGCCCCCCTCCCCATCTCGCCCCCTCCCCATCTCGCCCCCTCCCCATCTCGCCCCCTCCCCATCTCGCCCCCTCCCCATCTCGCCCCCTCCCCATCTCGCCCCCTCCCCATCTCGCCCCCTCCCCATCTCGCCCCCTCCCCATCTCGCCCCCTCCCCATCTCGCCCCCTCCCCATCTCGCCCCCTCCCCATCTCGCCCCCTCCCCATCTCGCCCCCTCCCCATCTCGCCCCCTCCCCAACTCGCCCCCTCCCCATCTCGCCCCCTCCCCATCTCGCCCCCTCCCCATCTCGCCCCCTCCCCATCTCGCCCCCTCCCCATCTCGCCCCCTCCCCAACTCGCCCCCTCCCCATCTCGCCCCCTCCCCATCTCGCCCCCTCCCCATCTCGCCCCCTCCCCATCTCGCCCCCTCCCCATCCCGCCCCCTCCCCATCTCGCCCCCTCCCCATCCCGCCCCCTCCCCATCTCGCCCCCTCCCCATCTCGCCCCCTCCCCAACTCGCCCCCTCCCCAACTCGCCCCCTCCCCATCTCGCCCCCTCCCCATCTCGTCCCCTCCCCATCTCGTCCCCTCCCCATCTCGCCCCCTCCCCATCCCGCCCCCTCCCCATCCCGCCCCCTCCCCATCCCGCCCCCTCCCCATCTCGCCCCCTCCCCATCTCGCCCCCTCCCCATCTCGCCCCCTCCCCATCTCGCCCCCTCCCCATCTCGCCCCCTCCCCATCTCGCCCCCTCCCCATCTCGCCCCCTCCCCATCTCGCCCCCTCCCCATCTCGCCCCCTCCCCATCTCGCACCCTCCCCATCTCGCCCCCTCCCCATCTCGCCCCCTCCCCATCTCGCCCCCTCCATCTCGCCCCCTCCATCCCGCCCCCTCCATCCCGCCCCCTCCATCCCGCCCCCTCCATCCCGCCCCCTCCATCCCGCCCCCTCCATCCCGCCCCCTCCATCTCGCCCCCTCCCTATCCTACTCCCTCTCCATCACACTCCCTCCGCCTCGCCCCCTCCCCATCTCACCCCCTCCATCTTGCCCCCTCCATCTTGCCTCATCCCACTCCCTCCATCTCACCCCCTCCCCATCCCTCTCCTCCATCTCGCCCCCCCCCATCCCACTCCCTCCATCTCGCCCCCTCCCCATCCCACTCTCTCCATCTCGCCCCCTCCCCATCCCACTCTCTCCATCTCGCCCTATCCCACTCCCTCCATCTCACCCCCTCACCTCCATCTCACCCCCTCCCCATCCCACTCTCTCCATCTCGCCCCATCCCACTCCCTCCATCTCACCCCCTCCCCTCCATCTCACCCCCTCCCCATCCCACTCCCTCCATCTCGCCCCCCCATCCACTCTCTCCATCTCGCCCCCTCCCTATCCCACTCTCTCCATCTCGCCCCCTCCCCATCCCACTCTCTCCATCTCGCCCCATCCCACTCCCTCCATCTCACCCCCTCCCCTCCATCTCACCCCCTCCCCATCCCACTCCCTCCATCTCGCCCCCCCATCCCACTCTCTCCATCTCGCCCCCTCCCCATCCCACTCTCTCCATCTCGCCCCCTCCCCATCCCACTCTCTCCATCTCGCCCCCTCCCCATCCCACTCTCTCCATCTCGCCCCCTCCCCATCCCACTCTCTCCATCTCGCCCCCTCCCCATCCCACTCTCTCCATCTCGCCCCATCCCACTCTCTCCATCTCACCCCCTCCCCATCCCACTCCCTCCATCTCGCCCCCCCATCCCACTCTCTCCATCTCGCCCCCTCCCCATCCCACTCTCTCCATCTCGCCCCCTCCCCATCCCACTCTCTCCATCTCGCCCCCTCCCCATCCCACTCTCTACATCTCACCCCCTCCCCATCCCTCTCCTCCATCTCGCACCCCCATCCCACTCCCTCCATCTCGCCCCCCCATCCCACTCTCTCCATCTCGCCCCCTCCCCATCCCACTCTCTCCATCTCGCCCCCTCCCCATCGCACTCTCTCCATCTCGCCCCCTCCCCATCCCACTCTCTCCATCTCGCCCCCTCCCCATCCCACTCTCTACATCTCGCCCCCTCCCCATCCCACTCCCTCCATCTCGCCCCCTCCCCTCCATCTCACCCCCTCCCCATCCCACTCTTTCCATCTCGCCCCCTCCCCATCCCTCTCCCCCAATTCCACTCCCTCCACCTTGCCCCCTGTCTGTACCCCGCCCCACCCACTCTTTCCATCATATACCTCTCCCTTTCCTTCTCGCCCTCCCTTCACCATGCCCCACTCTCTCCATCCCACCCCCCCATCCCTCTCCCTCCATCTCTTCCCCGCACACCTTCTCGCTCCTCCCCTCTTTCTCGTCACCCCTCGCTGTTTGCTCCTGTCTCCATCTTCATCCCTCCACTCCATCTCGCCCCCTCCATCTCGCCCCCTCCATCTCGCCCCCTCCATCTCGCCCCCTCCATCTCGCCCCCTCCATCTCGCCCCCTCCATCTCGCCCCCTCCATCTCGCCCCCTCCACCTCGCCCCCTCCATCTCGCCCCCTCCATCTCGCCCCCTCCATCTCGCCCCCTCCATCTCGCCCCCTCCATCTCGCCCCCTCCATCTCGCCCCCTCCATCTCGCCCCCTCCATCTCGCCCCCTCCATCTCGCCCCCTCCATCTCGCCCCCTCCATCTCGCCCCCTCCATCTCGCCCCCTCCATCTCGCCCCCTCCATCTCGCCCCCTCCATCTCGCCCCCTCCATCTCGCCCCCTCCATCTCGCCCCCTCCATCTCGCCCCCTCCATCTCGCCCCCTCCATCTCGCCCCCTCCATCTCGCCCCCTCCATCTCGCCCCCTCCATCTCGCCCCCTCCATCTCGCCCCCTCCATCTCGCCCCCTCCATCACGCCCCCTCCATCTCGCCCCCTCCATCTCGCCCCCTCCATCTCGCCCCCTCCATCTCGCCCCCTCCATCTCGCCCCCTCCATCTCGCCCCCTCCATCTCGCCCCCTCCATCTCGCCCCCTCCATCTCGCCCCCTCCATCTCGCCCCCTCCATCTCGCCCCCTCCATCTCGCCCCCTCCATCTCGCCCCCTCCATCTCGCCCCCTCCATCTCGCCCCCTCCATCTCGCCCCCTCCATCTCGCCCCCTCCATCTCGCCCCCTCCATCTCGCCCCCTCCATCTCGCCCCCTCCATCTCGCCCCCTCCATCTCGCCCCCTCCATCTCGCCCCCTCCATCTCGCCCCCTCCATCTCGCCCCCTCCATCTCGCCCCCTCCATCACGCCCCCTCCATCTCGCCCCCTCCATCTCGCCCCCTCCATCTCGCCCCCTCCATCTCGCCCCCTCCATCTCGCCCCCTCCATCTCGCCCCCTCCATCTCGCCCCCTCCATCTCGCCCCCTCCATCTCGCCCCCTCCATCTCGCCCCCTCCATCTCGCCCCCTCCATCTCGCCCCCTCCATCTCGCCCCCTCCATCTCGCCCCCTCCATCTCGCCCCCTCCATCTCGCCCCCTCCATCTCGCCCCCTCCATCTCGCCCCCTCCATCTCGCCCCCTCCATCTCGCCCCCTCCATCTCGCCCCCTCCATCTCGCCCCCTCCATCTCGCCCCCTCCATCTCGCCCCCTCCATCTCGCCCCCTCCATCTCGCCCCCTCCATCTCGCCCCCTCCATCTCGCCCCCTCCATCTCGCCCCCTCCATCTCGCCCCCTCCATCTCGCCCCCTCCATCTCGCCCCCTCCATCTCGCCCCCTCCATCTCGCCCCCTCCATCTCGCCCCCTCCATCTCGCCCCCTCCATCTCGCCCCCTCCATCTCGCCCCCTCCATCTCGCCCCCTCCCTATCCTACTCCCTCTCCATCACACTCCCTCCGCATCCCACTCCCTCCGCCTCGCCCCCTCCCCATCTCACCCCCTCCATCTTGCCCCCTCCATCTCGCCTCATCCCACTCCCTCCATCTCACCCCCTCCCCATCCCACTCCTCCATCTCGCCCCCCCCATCCCACTCTCTCCATCTCACCCCCTCCCCATCCCACTCTCTCCATCTCGCCCTATCCCACTCCCTCCATCTCGCCCCCTCCCCATCCCACTCCCTCCATCTCACCCCCTCCCCTCCATCTCACCCCCTCCCCATCCCACTCTCTCCATCTCGCCCCATCCCACTCCCTCCATCTCACCCCCTCCCCTCCATCTCACCCCCTCCCCATCCCACTCTCTCCATCTCACCCCCTCCCCATCCCACTCCCTCCATCTCGCCCCCTCCCCATCCCACTCCCTCCATCTCACCCCCTCCCCTCCATCTCACCCCCTCCCCATCCCACTCCCTCCATCTCGCCCCCTCCCCATCCCACTCCCTCCATCTCACCCCCTCCCCTCCATCTCACCCCCTCCCCATCCCACTCTCTCCATCTCACGCCCTCCCCATCCCACTCCCTCCATCTCGCCCCCTCCCCATCCCACTCCCTCCATCTCACCCCCTCCCCTCCATCTCGCCCCCTCCCCATCCCACTCCCTCCATCTCACCCCCTCCCCTCCATCTCACCCCCTCCCCATCCCACTCTCTCCATCTCACCCCCTCCCCATCCCACTCCCTCCATCTCGCCCCCTCCCCATCCCACTCTCTCCATCTCACCCCCTCCCCATCCCACTCTTTCCATCTCGCCCCATCCCCATCCCACTCCCTCCATCTCACCCCCTCCCCTCCATCTCACCCCCTCCCCATCCCACTCTCTCCATCTCGCCCCATCCCACTCCCTCCATCTCACCCCCTCCCCTCCATCTCGCCCCCTCCCCATCCCACTCTCTCCATCTCGCCCCCTCCCCATCCTACTCTCTCCATCTCACCCCCTCCCCATCCCTCTCCTCCATCTCGCACCCCCATCCCACTCTCTCCATCTCGCCCCCTCCCCATCCCACTCCCGCCATCTCGCCCCCCCATCCCACTCACTCCATCTCGCCCCCTCCCCATCCCTCTCCTCCATCTCGCACCCCCATCCCACTCTCTCCATCTCGCCCCCTCCCCATCCCACTCCCTCCATCTCGCCCCCTCCCCTCCATCTCACCCCCTCCCCATCCCACTCTTTCCATCTCGCCCCCTTCCCATCCCTCTCCCCCAATTCCACTCCCTCCATCTTGCCCCCTGTCTGTGTCCCGCCCCACCCACTCTCTCCATCATATACCTCTCCCTTTCCTTCTCGCCCTCCCTTCACCATGCTCCACTCTCTCCATCCCACCCCCCCCCATCTCTTCCCCGCACACCTTCTCGCTCCTCCCCTCTTTCTCGTCACCCCTCGCTGTTTGCTCCTGTCTCCATCTTCATCCCTCCTCTCCGTCTCAGCACCTCTTCCATCCCTCTCTCTGTTTGGCCTCTCACTCATCCCTCTTTCCCTGTCTCGCTCACTCCTCTGTGCCTGCTCTGTCCTGCCTTCGTGTGGGTAGCGACAGGACACCCCGTTCCAGTGGAGGGGGGTAGGGGAGGGAGGTAGGGGAGGGAATTATGGCTGACAGTTATTTCTAGCTCTGTTCCTAATCAGACCTCAACCAAAGAATCCCAGACAGAGTCAACACAGTCCTGCCACCGAGCTTGGTATCCCCCTGATCGGTGTGGCTATGTAACAAGCCACAGCACAGTGATTGCTACATTGGACACGTGTAACATGTTACAGCATCAGCCCCGGGGCATCACTCCCACAGTACTGAGGGAGTGCCGCACTGTCAGAGGGTCAGTACTGCGGGAGTGCTACACTGTCAGAGGGTCAGTACTGAGGGAGTGCCGCACTGTCAGAGGGTCAGTACTGAGGGAGTGCCGCACTGTCAGAGGGTCAGTACTGAGGGAGTGCTGCACTGTCAGAGAGTCAGTACTGAGGGAGCGCTGCACTGTCAGAGGGTCAGTACTGAGGCAGTGCTGCACTGCCAGAGGGTCAGTACTGAGGGAGTGCTGTACTGTCGGAGGGTCAGTACTGAGGGAGTGCTGCACTGTCAGAGGGTCAGTACTGAGGGAGTGCTGCACTGTCAGAGGGTCAGTACTGAGGGAGTGCTGCACTGTCAGAGGGTCAGTACTGAGGGAGTGCCGCACTGTCAGAGGGGCAGTACTGAGGGAGTGCTGCACTGTCAGAGGGTCAGTACTGAGGGAGTGCTGCCATGTCAGAGGGTCAGTACTGAGGGAGTGCTGCACTGTCAGAGGGTCAGTACTGAGGGAGTGCTGCACTGTCAGAGGGTCAGTACTGAGGGAGTGCTGCACTGTCAGAGGGTCAGTACTGAGGGAGTGCCGCACTGTTGGAAGTGCTGCATTTCAGATGAGACGCTAACGACCTGACCCCTCAGGTGAAAGAGAAAGAGCGGGGGAAATCTACCTAGTGCCCTGGACTAATATTGAACCCCCAACCAATAATGCAGAGAAGGATTGTCCGGCCATCTACTCTACTCATTGTTATTTGTGGGAGTTTTGCATATTGCTGAACTTCCAAATTACTATATTCTGAAAGGATTTAATCAGCTGTAAGTGGTTTGGAAGATGCTGAGGATTTGAAAGGTGCTATATAAATGCAGGTCCTCTCTTTCTCCTCTAATAAATAGCATCAATAATTGTATTTCTATGCATACCGCGGGGCCAGTTGGGGGAGGGTGGATCCCAGTTTGCATTATGTCTCCAAGTGGGAGAAGCTTCTCATTAACCATCTCCCTAATCTACGGAGGGCACAGGTTCGCTATTTCATCTGTTTTCTGATTTAAATAAAATAAAAGCGGTGAGTGGCGGGGTAATTATTCCTGCAGCCTGGAACGCCATCGATTGTTGGATTTTGATTAAATGGCAGCCTCCGAGTGCTCGGGAGAGCAGCTGACAAAGGGGATTCTGCGTTCCGTAAACTCCCCCTGAATATGGATGTGACCTTCTCGCTGAATGTAGGTCAGGGTAAGTGCCACGTACGTCAGTCAGCTCCGCCTCTGTGCACCTGCTCGGGAGGGAGGCGCGGATTAATTAAACATCTCCACGCCAGAGGCGGGCGGCGAAGGGGGGTCTCCAGCTCCTGCGTTTAGCAAATCCCGTCCGAACGGGCTGCCCTTTGTACCTCCCGCCCCTGCCCACCTCCCCCACCCTTCACCTCCAGCTCTGATGCCTGACGGTCTGAAGGATGGAGCACTCTCTGTGCTGAGCGGGCTGTTGCCATGCACGGACGCAGGAGTTGCCTATTTCAGCATCGGCTGCAGAGCCGCCTTTGGAATTTAAACAGCGTTCAGTGCCGCCAGAAAAGGTGGAAAATTGAGGCATTTTTCATTCCTGCTCTGCTGCCGCCGAGGAACCGGCCCCGGGTCACTGTCCGCGCGGAGTCTGCCCGTCCTCCCCGTGTCTGCGTGGGTCACTGTCCGCGCGGAGTCTGCCCGTCCTCCCCGTGTCTGCGTGGGTCACTGTCCGCGCGGAGTCTGCCCGTCCTCCCCGTGTCTGCGAGGGTTTCCTGTCCGCGCGGAGTCTGCCCGTCCTCCCCGTGTCTGCGCGGGTTTCCTGTCCGCGCGGAGTCTGCCCGTCCTCCCCGTGTCTGCGTGGGTCACTGTCCGCGCGGAGTCTGCCCGTCCTCCCCGTGTCTGCGTGGGTCACTGTCCGCGCGGAGTCTGCCCGTCCTCCCCGTGTCTGCGTGGGTTTCCTGTCCGCGCGGAGTCTGCCCGTCCTCCCCGTGTCTGCGTGGGTCACTGTCCGCGCGGAGTCTGCCCGTCCTCCCTGTGTCTGCGTGGGTCACTGTCCGCGCGGAGTCTGCCCGTCCTCCCCGTGTCTGCGTGGGTTTCCTGTCCGCGCGGAGTCTGCCCGTCCTCCCCGTGTCTGCGTGGGTCACTGTCCGCGCGGAGTCTGCCCGTCCTCCCCGTGTCTGCGTGGGTCACTGTCCGCGCGGAGTCTGCCCGTCCTCCCCGTGTCTGCGTGGGTCACTGTCCGCGCGGAGTCTGCCCGTCCTCCCCGTGTCTGCGTGGGTTTCCTGTCCGCGCGGAGTCTGCCCGTCCTCCCCGTGTCTGCGTGGGTCACTGTCCGCGCGGAGTCTGCCCGTCCTCCCCGTGTCTGCGTGGGTTTCCTGTCTGCGCGGAGTCTGCCCGTCCTCCCCGTGTCTGCGTGGGTTTCCTGTCTGCGCGGAGTCTGCCCGTCCTCCCCGTGTCTGCGAGGGTTTCCTGTCCGCGCGGAGTCTGCCCGTCCTCCCCGTGTCTGCGTGGGTTTCCTGTCTGCGCGGAGTCTGCCCGTCCTCCCCGTGTCTGCGTGGGTCACTGTCCGCGCGGAGTCTGCCCGTCCTCCCCGTGTCTGCGTGGGTTTCCTGTCCGCGCGGAGTCTGCCCGTCCTCCCCGTGTCTGCGTGGGTTTCCTGTCTGCGCGGAGTCTGCCCGTCCTCCCCGTGTCTGCGTGGGTCACTGTCCGCGCGGAGTCTGCCCGTCCTCCCCGTGTCTGCGTGGGTTTCCTGTCCGCGCGGAGTCTGCCCGTGTCTGCGTGGGTTTCCTCCGGGTGCTCCGGTTTCCCCCCACAAGTCCCGAAAGACGTGCTTGTTGGGTGAATTGAACATTCTGAGTTCTCCCTCTGTGTACCCGAACAGGCGCCGGAATGTGGCGACTAGGGGCTTTTCACAGTAACTTCATTGCAGCGTTAATGTAAACCCGCTTGTGACACTAATAACGATTACACTGTCTTTAGATCAGAAAGTGGCCATCCAGCCTGGGTGATCGATGCCCGTGCTTCCGCCCCCTGTGAGTTCCATCCCATCCCATCAACATGCAAACATGGGAGCAAATGGCCTGCTTGTGACCTGCGCACTTTGGCCCTTCGAGTCTGCTCCACCGTCCAATAGGATCACGGCCAGTCTGGTTGTGGTCCCAACTCCACTTACCTGTCTGCCCCACCCCCCCCCAAACCCCCAATAACCCTTGACCCCAGTGTCTGTCACAAATCTGTCTAACTCTGCATGGAATAAATTTAGTGACCCGGCTGCCACATCTCGCTGGCGGGGAGAATTCCAGTGACCAACCGCCTGAGGGGGAAAAAGCTCTCCTGCTCTGTCTCAAAAGGTGGACATCTTGGGCGGGGTTCTCCGTTTCCGAGACTAAGTGTTGACGCCGGGGCAGAATCCGTGGAGTTTTACGACAGGAAAAACTGGAGCCGCACCTGGACCGATTCAGCGACCATTGAGGGGCTCGAACCGGCACCACGCGGAACTAAATCTATTCCAATGAAAAACGTACGGGATTCGCCCGGTCAATGATCGACACTCGGGAGGCTGACAAGCTGCAGCCGCACATACACATTCCACTCCCCACACACACTCGTCCCAGCCAACAAGGTGGCACTGGGTGTGCTGGAGCGCGCCCGCACAGCTGATGGGTTGGCTCGGGCCAGAGGGCACCCAGGGGGGTGCCCTGGGGGGGACACCTGTACGACCCGTGGCACTAAGTTCACAGTGGGCTGTCAGCGGTGTGCGCAGCTGCATGGCTGCCTTGCCGGCTGCGGCAACGGTGTTCCGTGCCCGTCCACCCCGACCCCACAGCCCACCTCCTGTCCACCCCCCCCCCCCCCCCCCCCCCCGGCCCTGGCAGAGGCCCCCGGCCCGCGGCACAACTGTCAGCAAACTATAGCTCGTGAACCGCGGCATCGGGGACTCGGCCCACCGGAGGGCCTGCTACTGATATGCAAACGGTGTTTACTGTACGTGCGTTCCGGAACGCACTGACGCCGCTGTCGGCGTGCTGGAGCATTGCGATCTGCCGTCAAATCGGCACCTGCTGCGATTTTGCCGTCGGAACTGATTCTCCGCTCGCTCGCCTCTCCCAATTTTGGCTTCGGTTAATGGAGAATCCTCCCAATTGTTAAACTCGTGTTTATGCATCTTACCCGTAAATATATCAATACTGTTCTGCTCAAACAATCCCTCTGGCAGCGAGTTCTCACCACTCTCTGGGTAAAGATGTTTCTCCTGAACTCTCTCTTCTCGGGAACCGGCCTGGAGAGGAATCCCACTGAACTCGAAACGTCAACTGTTTCTCCCCACGGATGCTGACAGACCTGCTGAGGTTTTCCAGCATTTTCTGCTTTTACACAGGTACACGCATGGAAAATAGAAAAGGGAGGAGACCATTCTGCCCTTCCAGCCTACCCCGCCCCTCACTGTCTTTTTATTTTAGAAAATATTTTATTGAGGCATTTATAATTTTAACAATTTTACGCATCAAATTGTCAACAAAAAGAAAAACACAACAATATAGGCAACAAACCCGCCCCAGCCAACATGGCTTACACACACAGTGCCACCTTCCCCAACCTCCCCTCCATTGGTTCTCCTGCCCTTACTCGTCTCTCCCATGCCCCCGCCCCCCCCCCCCGGCCCCGCTGAATTCTTCTCGAAGAAGTCGATAAACGGCTGCCACTTCCGAGCAAACCCCCTCGAGGCGAGTTTAATTTTCTCGCGTCTGAGAAACCCCGCTAACCCACACTCCCGACTTCGGGGGCTCCGAGCCCCTCCAACCCAGTAAGATCCGTCTCCGGGCCACCAGGGAGGCCAAGGCCAGGACGTCGGCCTCCCCCCCCCCCCCCCCCCCCCCCCCCCCCCCCCCCGGGCTCCCGGATCTTCCGACACCCCGAAGATCGCCACCTCTGGACTGGGAACCACCCTCATTTGAAAGACCTCCGACGCGGCATCTGAAAACACTTGCCAGAAGCCCCTCAGCCTCGGACATGCCCATTACATATGGACATGATTCACAGGACCCCCCCCGCACAGCACCCACACCTATCCTCCACCTCCTCAAAGAACCTGCTCATCCGGGCCACAGTCATGTTTGCTCTGTGGACCACCTTAGACTGTATCAGGTGCATGACGAGGATGCATTCACTCTCCTCTGGGCCTCCTCCCAGAACCCGGCCTCCAACTCGCCACCAAGCTCCTCTTCCCACTTTCTCTTCACCTCCCCTATCGGAGCCCCCTCCCACTCCATCAGTTCCTTGTAGATCTCTGAGACCGTCCCCCCCCCGCCACTCCTGTTCTCGACACCACCTTGTCCTGCAGCCCCTGGGGCGGCAGGTGCGGGAAGGTCGAAACCTGCCTCAGCATAAAATTCCTCACCTGCAGATACTGGAACCCATTCCCCCCCTGGCTCGGGAAACCCTCATCAATAAAGAGATCCCCAAATCTCTCAATCCCTGCCCTTTGCCCCCTCCGAAACCCCCATCTAGACCCCCTCCCTGGAGCGAACCGGTGATTATCACATATCGGTGCCCACACCGACCCCCCCCTCTAACCTCCTGTGCTGCCTCCACTGTCCCCACACGCTCAGGGCTGCCACTACTACTGGGCTTGTGGAGTACCGAGCCGGCGAGAACGGCAGAGGTGCCGTCAAAAGGTGCCAAACCCGTGCCCTTACAGGATGCCGCCTCCACCCGCTCCAACCCCTCCACCACCCACTTCCTGGCCATCGTGATAGTCGCCGACAAGTGGTAGTTAACAAAATTCGGGAGAGCCAGCCCCCCCCGCACCCCTGCTCCAGCAGCACCACCTTCACCCGCGGGGTTTTACCCGCCCAAACAAATCCCAAGATCTTTGCACTCGCCTTTTTGAGGAACGCCTTGGGGATAAAAATTGGGAGGCTCTGGAAAACGAACAGAAACCTCGGGAGGACAGTCATTTTACCCGTCTGAACCCGCCCGGCCAATGACAATGGGAGCGCGTCCCACCTCCGAAAGTGCCCCCTCATCTGTTCCACCAACTGACCCAAATTCAGTTTATGCAGCTGCTCCCAGTCCCGCGCCATCTGGATACCCAAATACCGAAGGCTCCCTCCCACCACCTTGATCGGCATCTCACCAAATCTCCTCTCCTGCCCCCTCGCCTGGATCACAAAGATCTCACTCCTGCCCATATTCAATTTGTATCCCGAAAACCGGCCGAATTCCTCCAGTATACCCATAATCCCTCCAATCTCCCCCAGCGGGTTCAATATGTACAGGAGCAAAGAGTCCGCATCGAGCGAGACCCTGTGTTCCAACCCCCCCCCCCCCCCCCCCCCCCCCCCCCCCGCCGCACCAACCCCTGCCAGACCCTCAACGCCCTCAGTGCCAATGCCAACGGCTCTATAGCCAAGGCAAACAGCAGTGGGGAAAGTGGCCGTTCCTACCTCGTCCCCTGGTACAACCTGAAGTAGTCCGATCTCACCCGATTTGGCCGCACACTGGTCACCTGATCAAAGGCTTTCTCTGCGTCCATGGCCACCAGCACCTCAACCTCACGTCCCTCTGGAGGCATCATAATAGCATTAATCAACCTCCTAATGTTGGCCGCCACGTGCCGCCCCTTAACAAACCCCGTCTGGTCCTCCCCTATTACCCCTGGGACGCAGCCCTCGATCCTTGTGGCCAGGACCTTCGGCAATAGTTTGGCTTCCACATTTGACAGGGAGATCGGCCTATACGACCCACAATTTTCCGGATCCTTATCCCGTTTTAAGATGAGGGAGATTGACGCCTGTGACAACCTCGGGGGGGAGCACTCCAAACTCCTTTGCTTCATTGAAGGCCCTTACCAGCAGCGGTCCCAAAACCCCTGAGAACTCTTAATAGAATTCCAATGGGTTCCAGGGCCTTATCCGATCGCCTCCAACCCCTCTACCACATCTACAAGCCCAACTGGGGCCGCCAAGCCCGCCACCAGCTCCCCATCAACCTTCGGGAATTTCAGCCCTCCCGGAAACCTCCTCACCCCTCCGTGGCTGGGGGGTTCCGACTTACACAATTTACTATAAAACTCCCTAAACACCCCATTCACCCCCGCCGGGTCCAAGACCGTGTTTCCTCCCGTGTCCTTCACTTTCCCAATTTCTCTCGCCGCCTCCTGCTTCCTCAACTGGTACGCTAACATCCTGCTCGCTTTTCTCCCATGCTCGTATACCGCCCCTCTCACCCCTCGCAACTGCCCTACCGCCTTACCCATGGTTAACAACCCAAATTCCATTTGCAACCTCTGGTATTCTTTGAACAGCCCTTCCTCCGGTGTCTCTGCATATCTCCTGTCCATCTCCACCAGCCTCCACTATCTCCACCCGCTCCACCTTCTCCCTGTGTGCCCGAGTCGAAATAAACTCCCCCCGACCACTGCTTTCAGTGCCTCCCAGACTGTACCTGCCGAAACCTCCCCCGTGTCATTAATCTCAACATATCCCCGGATGGCCGTCCTCACCTTCCTCACCCGCTCACACACCTCTTCCTCCGCTAACATTCCAACATCCAGCCTCCATTACGGGAGCTGGCCCACCCCCCCCTTGCTCACTGGTAACTCCACCAGTGCGGGACATCGCCCAACACCACTATTGCCGAATATTCGACATCTACCACCCCTGCCAACCTCGCCTTATCCACCACGAAAAAATCTATTCGGGAGTACACGTTGTGCACGTGGGAGTAAAACGAAAAACCTTTCGCCCACGGCTTCCCAAATCTCCATGGATCCAACCCCCCCACCATGTGCTCCATGAACCCCCGAACCGGAAACTTCCCCAGCACCCGCCTCATAAATTCCACATCATCCCAGTTCGGGGCATCGATGTTGACCAACACCACCGGCATCCCCTCCAATTTCCCCGCTTACCATAGCTTCCCCCCCCCCCCCCACCCCCCAGAGTCACCCACTATATATCCCACCTCGAACGCAACCCGCTTATTGACCAAAATCGGCATCCCTTTCCAGCCCTGAATGAAGCATTTGCCCAACCCATCCCTTCCTCGGCCTAATCTGCTCCCCCAACTTGTAGCATAGCCACACCCGCCTTCAGTCGCTTCAAGTGTGCAAGCACATGGGCCCCCTTGACCGGCCCATTTAATCCTAGCACGTTCCACATGACCAGCCTGGTCGGGGGGCACCCAGCCCCCCCGCCCCTGCTGATCAACCACAGTCCCTCTTGGGCCAGCCTCCAGCCCGTGTCCCGCACCTCCCATTGGGCATCCACCATCATCGATCTTCCTCCCCCTACACTTTAAGTATCCTTCCCCTGTCAGCAGTACTTCCCCTCCCCCCCCCGCCCCAGATACCCCATGCTCCCACTGACCTTCCACTCACCCCCCCCCCCCCCCCCCCCCCCCCATTGCGCTTCCATGAACTAGCCCGGCTAGCTAGCCTGGCGGCCCCTGCCCATGGCACCTAGCATCCCCCATTTCCCTCCCCCGCACCCCCCCCCGCCCCACTCGAACATTAGTGCAAACAAACCAAAAACAACCCCTCCCCAAACCCAAACAAAGAAACCAACCATCTCTTAAAAAAGGACACACACAAAAAAAAAATCCCTGATGCTGAAAAAGAAATAAATGGCCCCAAACATAAGTTAACCGTAAAATCATAACAACATCCCCACCAAAGTTCAAGGTCCACTTTCTCCTGCCAGTTCATTGCCTCTGACAAATTCTACCGCTCCGCCGATCCAAAGTACAATTCCCGGCCTTCGTAGGTCACCCACAGACGTGCAGGGTACAGTAGCCCAAACTTCACCCCCTTCTTGTAGAGGGCAGCCTTGACCTTGTTGAAGCTCGCTCTCTTCTTGGCCAACTCTGCACCCTGGTCTCTGATATCATTGCTCTCCCAGGTACAGCGCCTCATAATTTACTCCTGGTCCAGGAACCGGTGCAGCCGCATCACCATGGCCCTCGGCGGCTCGTTCCCCTTGGGCTTCCTCATTAGCGCCCTGTGCGCCCGATCCACCTCCAACGACTGTGCAAACACGCCCTCTCCGAGCAGCTTCTCCAGCATCCTTCCTAATAGGCACCAGCATCGGCTCCTTCATTCCGCTCCGCCAGGCAGTGATCGGTTCTCTAGGTCCTCGACCTTCTCCTGGAGCCGCTTCTGCTGATCGCGCTTCAGCCCCACCTCCGCTGCCATCGGGGGGAACTGCTCCTCATGTTCCCCCGCCACCTCCTCCATCTTCTGGATCGCCTGACTCTGGCCCACCAGCTTCGTTGCCACGCGGTCGACCACCGCCCTGATCGAATCCACCGTCCGGGCCAAGTCCTCCAGACTCTCCTTCCATTGCTGGGTAAACTTCTGATTTAAGAAGCTCACTCTCTGGGTGAAGACATTACTCCTCACCTCAGTCCTAAAAGATTTAGCCCTTATCCTCAAACTATGACCCCCTAGTTCTGGACTCCCCCACCATTGGGAACATTCTTTCTGAATCTACCTTACCTAATTTTGTTAGAATTTTGTAAGTTTCTATGAGATCCCCTCTCACTCTTCTAAACTCCAATCAATATAATCCTAACCGACTTAGTCTCTCCTCATATGACAGACCCGCCATCCCAGGAATCAGCCGTGTAAACCTTCGCTGTACTCCCTCCATAGCAAGAACATCCTTCCTCAGGTAAGTACACCAAAACTGACACAATATATAATAAGATTTATTGTCACAAGTAGGCTTACATTAACACTGCAATGAAGTTACTGTGAAAATCCCCTAGTCACCAACCTCCGGCACCTGTTCGGGTACACGGGGAGGATTCAGAATGTCCAATTCACCTAACAGCACTTCTTTCGGGACTTGTGGGAGGAAACTGGAGCACCCGGAGGAAACCCATATCTCTGTAACCTCCTCCCCTATCTCTGTAACCTCCTCCCCTTTCTCTGTAACCTCTTCCCCTATCTCTGTAACCTCTTCCCCTATCTCTGTAACCTCTTCCCCTATCTCTGTAACCTCTTCCCCTATCTCTGTAACCTCTTCCCCTATCTCTGTAACCTCTTCCACTATCTCTGTAACCTCCTCCCCTATCTCTGTAACCTCCTCCCCTCTGTCGGTAAATACCCCCCTTTCTCTGTAAACACCTCCCCTTCTCTGTAACCGCCTCCCCTATCTCTGTAACCTCCTCCCCATCTCTGTAACCTCCTTCCCTATCTCTGTAACCTCCTCCCCTATCTCTGTAAGCTTCTCCCCTATCTCTGTAACCTAATCGCCTATCTATCTAACCTTCTCCCTATCCCTGTAACCTCCTCCCCATCTCTGTAACCTCCTCTCCATCTCTGTAACCTCCTCCCCTATCTCTGTAACCTCCTCCCCTATCTCTGTAACCTCCTCCCCATCTCTGTAACCTCTACCCCAATCTCTGTAACCTCTACCCCAATGTCTGTAACCTCTACCCCAATCTCTGTAACCTCCTCCCCAATCTATGTAACCTCCCCCCCATCTCTATAAACACCTCCCCTATCTCTGTAACCTCCTTCCCTATCTCCGTAACCTCCTCCCCTATCTCTGTAACCTCTTGCCCAATCACTGAAACCTCCTCCCCTATCTCTGAAACCTCCTCCCCTATCTCTGAAACCTCCTCCCCTATCACTGAAACCTCCTCCCCTATCTCTGTAACCTCCTCCCCTATCTCTGTAATCTCCACCCCTTTCCCTGTAACATCTTCCCCTATCCCTGTAACCTCCTCCCCTATCTCTGTAACCTCCTCCCCTATCTCTGTAACCTCCTCTCCTATCTCTGTAATCTCCTCCCCTTTCCCTGTAACATCTTCCCCTATCCCTGTAACCTCTTCCCCTCTCTCTGTAACCTCCTCCCCTCTCTCTGTTATCACCTCCCTTTCTCTGTAAACACCTCCCCTTCTCTGTAACCTCCTCCCCTATCTCTGTAACCTCCTCCCCATCTCTGTAACCACCTCCCCTATCTCTGTATCCTCTTCCCCAATCTCTGTGACCTCCTCCCCTATCTCTGTAACTTCCTCCCCTATCTCTGTAACTTCCTCCCCTATCTCTGTAACCTCCTCCCCTATCTCTGTATCCTCCTCCCCTATCTCTGTAACCTCTTGCCCAATCACTGAAACCTCCTCCCCTATCTCTGAAACCTCCTCCCCTATCTCTGAAACCTCCTCCCCTATCTCTGAAACCTCCTCCCCTATCTCTGTAACCTCCTCCCCTATCTCTGTAACCTCCTCTCCTATCTCTGTAATCTCCTCCCCTTTCCCTGTAACATCTTCCCCTATCCCTGTAACCTCTTCCCCTCTCTCTGTAACCTCCTCCCCTCTCTCTGTTATCACCTCCCTTTCTCTGTAAACACCTCCCCTTCTCTGTAACCTCCTCCCCTATCTCTGTAACCTCCTCCCCATCTCTGTAACCACCTCCCCTATCTCTGTATCCTCTTCGCCAATCTCTGTGACCTCCTCCCCTATCTCTGTAACTTCCTCCCCTATCTCTGTAACTTCCTCCCCTATCTCTGTAACCTCCTCCCCTATCTCTGTATCCTCCTCCCCTATCTCTCTAACCTCCTCCCCTATCTCTCTAACCTTCTCCCTATCCCTGTAACCTCCTCCCCATCTCTGTAACCTCCTCCCCTATCTCTAACCTCCCCTGTCTCTGTAACCTCCTCCCCATCTCTGTAACCTCTTCCCCAATCTCTGTACCCTCCTCCCCATCTCTGTAAACTCTTCCCCTATCTCTGTAACCTCTTCCCCTATCTCTGTAACCTCCTTTCCTATCTCTGTAACCTCCTCCCATCTCTGTAACCTCCTCCCCTATTTCTGTAACCTCCTCCCCATCTCTGTAACCTCCTCCCCTATCTCTGTAACCTCCTCCCCTATCTCTGTATCCTCCTCCCCTATCTCTGTAACCTAATCCCCTATCTCTCTAACCTCCCTATTCCTGTAACCTCCTCCCCCATCTCTGTAACCACCTCCTCCCCCATCTCTGTAACCACCTCCTCCCCCATCTCTGTAACCACCTCCTCCCCAATCTCTGTGACCTCCTCCCCTATCTCTGTAACCTCCTCCCCTATCTCTGTAACCTCCTCCCCTATCTCTGTATCCTCCTCCCCTATCTCTCTAACCTTCTCCCTATCCCTGTAACCTCCTCCCCATCTCTGTAACCTCCTCCCCTATCTCTAACCTCCCCTATCTCTGTAACCTCCTCCCCATCTCTGTAACCTCTTCCCCAATGTCTGTACCCTCCTCCCCATCTCTGTAACCTCTTCCCCTATCTCTGTAACCTCCTTTCCTATCTCTGTAACCTCCTTTCCTATCTCTGTAACCTCCTCCCATCTCTGTAACCTCCTCCCCTATTTCTGTAACCTCCTCCCCATCTCTGTAACCTCCTCCCCTATCTCTGCAACCTCCTCCCCTATCTCTGCAACCTCCTCCCCTATCTCTGTATCCTCCTCCCCTATCTCTGTAACCTAATCCCCTATCTCTCTAACCTTCTCCCTATTCCTGTAACCTCCTCCCCCATCTCTGTAACCACCTCCTCCCCTATCTCTGTAACCTCCTCCCCTATCTCTGAAACCTCCTCCCCTATCTCTGTAACCTCCTACCCTTTCTCTGTAACCTCTTCCCCTATCACTGTAACCTCCTCCCCATCTCTGTAACCTCTTCCCCTATCTCTGTAACCTCTTCCCCTATCTCTGTAACCTCCTCCCCTATCTCTAACCTACTCCCCTAACTCTAACCTCCTCCCCTGTCTCTGTAACCTCCTCCCCTGTCTCTGTAACCTCTTCCCGAATCTCTGTAACCTCCTCCCGAATCTCTGTAACCTCCTCCCCAATCTATGTAACCTCCTCCCCTATCTTTCTAATCTTCTCCCTATCCCTGCAACCTCTTCCAGTCCCTACAAACCACAGAGATCTACATTCCTCCAAATCTGAATCACAGAAGTGTTCAAGCTGAAGGAGGCCATTCAGCCTCACATCGGTGAAGGCTGTGTAAATCAGCATCATGACTTGGTGCCTTTCCCCGTACACCTGAAGATTGTTTCTTTCCTAAAAAAAAACCAATCTAATGGGGTGGTGTAGTGGTTAGCACTGCTGCCTCACGGCCCCGAGCTCCCGGGTTCGCTCCCGGCCACGGGTCACTGTCCGTGTGGAGTTTGCACATTCTCCCCATGCCTGCGTATCTCTCACCCCCACAACCCAAAGATGTGCAGGTTAGGTGGATTGGCCACGCTAAATTGCCCCTTAATTGGAAATGTTTTTAAAAACTCATCTATCACCCGCTTGAAAGACCTCGATTGAAGCTGCCTCCACCACACTTCCAGGCCGTGCATTCCAGACCCCAACCGCTCGCTGGGTGAAAAAAATCTTTCCTCGCATCACATTTGCCTCTTTTGCAAATCACTTTAAATCTGTGCCCTCTCCTTCCTGATCCTTTTTCGAGCGGGAACAGTTTTCTGTCCAACCTCCTCATGATTCTGAGCATTTTCATCAAATCTCCTCTCCGCCTCCTTCCCTCCAAGGTGAATGGTCCCAACCTCTCCAAATTCTCTCTGGCTGGTTTAGCACAGTGTTTGTGTTGCTGGTTTGTGATGCAGAACAAGGCCAGCAGCGCGGATTCAATTCCCGTACCAGCCTCCCCGAACAGGCGCCGGAATGTGGCGACTAGGGGCTTTTCACAGTAGCTTCATACTTGTGACAATAAAAGGTTTTATATATATATATATATATATATATATATATATATATAATTATTAATATATATATGTAGTCCCCTGCACACCAAGATCTACATCATTTTCTTTTTTAACAAACAATTTTATTGAGGTACTTTTTGGCATTGCGAAGTTACAGATAACAGAAATGTGCAAACATCAATATAAAACCAAGACTTCAATCAAACCATACTGCGCATGCCCGCTCCTCTCCCCTAGATACTACCCACCTATTTATCCCTCCTACTCTACTCTAATCTCCCTCCTCTCCCCCCCGACGTTCACTCTCCGGCGAAGAAGTCGATGAATGGTTGCCACCTTCGGGCGAACCCCAGTACAGATCCCCTCAAGGCGAACTTGATTTTTTTTCCATACCCAGAAAACTTGACATGTCCGAAAGCCATAGTTCGGTCTTCGGGGGTTTGGAGCCCCTCCATGCCAGCAGTATTCGCCACCGGGCTATCAGGGAAGCAAAGGCCAGAACATCTGCCTCTTTCTCCCCCGGACTCCAGTGTCTTCCGAAACCCCGAAAATTGCCACCCCTGGACTCATCACCACCCTTGTTTTCAGCATCCGGGTCATGACCCCCGCAAATCCCTCCCAGTACCCCCTCAGCTTAGGACATGTCCAAAACATGTGAACATGGTTCGCTGGTCCTCCCGCGAGGGCTTCCGCCCACAGCCCGTCCTCCATACTGTAACAGCCTCCCCGAGCAGGCGCCGGAATGTGGCGACTAGGGGCTTTTCACAGTAGCTTCATTTGAAGCCTACTTGCGACAATAAGCGATTTTCATTTTCATTTTCATCTCCCCACCGAGCTCCTCCTCCCATTTGAGTTTCAGTTCCTCCGTCTGGGACTTTTCCCCCTTCATGAGCATCTTGTAAATATCCGAGACTCTACCCTCTCCTCCTTCTCCTTTGGAGACTATTCTGTCCTGGATCCCTATTGGCGGGAGGCGTGGGAAGGATGGGGCCTTCTGCGTACAAAGTCCCGCATCTGTAAGTACCTAAAGTTATTTCCCCTTACCAGCCCAAATTTCTCCTCCAAGCCCCTCAAACTCGCAAAGTTCCCCTCCAGGAACACATCGCCCACCCTCCCCACCCCCGCCCGCCGCCATGTTCGAAACCCTCCATCCATGTTCCCGGGGGCGAATCGATGGTTATCACATATTGGAGCCCAGACAGACGCACCCACCCCCCCCCCCCCTCCCCCTCCCCACATGCCTCCTCCACTGGCCCCATATCCGCAGGACCGCCCCCACTACCGGGCTGGTGGAGTACCTGGCCGGCGACAGCGGTAGGGGAGCCGTGACCAGGGCTGCCAAACTGGTGCCCCTGCACGAAGCCGCCTCCACTCGCTCCCAGATAGACCCCGTCCCCACCATCCACTTCCTTATCATGGCTATGTTAGCCGCCCAGTAGTAGTTGATCAGACTCGGCAATGCCAGTCCCCCCTCGCTGCAGCTCCTTTCAAGCATCGCCTTCCTCACCCGCGTGGATTTTCCCGCCCAGACAAAGCTCATGATGATTTTGCCAGACCTTTTGAAGAAGGACCGTGGGATAAAGATCGGGAGGCACTGGAAGATGAACAGAAATCTAGGGAGGATTGTCATCTTTACAGTCTGCACCCTCCCCGCCAGTGACAGCAGGAGTGCATCCCATCTCCGAAACTCCCTCTTCATTTGTTCCACCACCCTAGTCAAATTTAACTTATGCAACCTGCCCCAGTCTCGTGCCACCTGTATCCCCAAGTACCGGAAACTTTCCCCAACCAGCCTAAATAGCAGCTCCTTCAGTCTATTCTCCTGGCCCCTTGCCTGCACCACAAACATCTCACTCTTGGCCATATTTAATTTGTACCCTGAAAACCGGCCGAACTTCCTCAATGTTTCCAGTATATTTTCCTTCCCGGCCAGTGGGTCCGACACATACAGGAGCAGGTCGTCCGCATAGAGAGAGACCCTATGTTCCACCCCCCCCCCCCAGTCATTCCCTTCCACACCTTTACAGTTCTCAATGCCATCGCCAACGGCTCTATGGCCAGCGCGAACAGCAACGGGGAGAGTGGGCCTGGTCCCGCGGTGTAGTCTGAAATAATCTGACATTATCCTGTTCGTCCTAACACTAGCTTTTGGGGCCTGGTACAATAGTCTGACCCAATTAACCAGTCCCCCCCCCGAACCCAAACCGTCCAAGCACCTCCCACAAATAGCCCCACTCCACCCAGTCGAAGGCCTTCTCAGCGTCCATTGCCACCACTACCTCCAACTCCTTGCCCGTCGGGGGCATCGTGATCACATTAAGCAACCTTCTCAAGTTATCTGTCGGCTGCCTGCCTTTCACAAACCCTGTCTGATCGTCCCCAATCACCTCCGGTACGCAGTCCTCAATTCTAATCGCCAGGACCTTGGCATCCACATTGATCAGGGAGATTGGCCTGTATGACCCGCAGGATTCCGGGTCCTTGTCCCGCCTCAATATCAGCGAGGTGGTGGCTTGCGACATCGGCGGCGGCAAGGTCCCTCTGTCCCTCGCCTCATTAAAAACCCTTGTCAGGACCGGTCCCACTATCTCCGAGAACGTCTTGTAAAACTCTACAGGGTATCCATCCGGTCCCGGGGCTTTCCCCGACTGCATGGCCTTTAGGCCCCCCAGTACCTCCTTCGCTCTAATCGGGGCCCCCAGCCCGTCCACTAGTCCCCCGCCTACTTTTGGGAAGGTTAGTCCATCCAGGAACCTTATCCTCTCCTCCGGCTCTTCCGGCGGTTCTGAAGTATACAGCTTACTATAGAAGTCCCGAAATACCTTATTCAGTCCTGCCGGGTCCTCCACTCTGCTCCCCTCCCCATCAACCACTCTACTTATTTCCCTGGCCGCCTCCCTCTTCCTGAGTTGCTGCGCTAGCAATCTGCTGGCCTTCTCCCCATGCTCATACACCACTCCCCTCGCCTTCCTAAGTTGTTCCACGGCCCTACTTGAGGATAGCACCCCCAGTTCCGCCTGCAATTCTCCGTCTCTCCCTGAGTAGGTCCTCCCCCGGGGACCCCGCATGCTCCTCGTCTATCCGGTGAATTTCCCAAACCAATCTGTCCATTTCTGCTCTGTCCGCCCTGACCATGTGAGCCTGAATTGAGATCAGCTCCCCCCCTCACTTCTGCCTTCAGCGCCTCCCACAGGGTCGCTGCTGAAACCTCCCCCGTATCGTTCACCTGCAAGTAATTTTGCAGACACCTCCGAAGTCTCTCACATATCCCCTCCTCCGACAACAGTCCTACGTATAAAACCTCCATTGCGGGTGTTGGTAATCCCCCCCCCCCCCGACCTGCAGGGCCACCCATTGCGGGGCATGGTCCGAGATAGTGATTGCCGAGTATTCCGTATTCTTTACTTCCCCTACACAGTCCCTGCTCGCGATAAAAAAAATCAATCCTAGAATATACTTTACGAACATGCGAATAAAACGAGTAGCTCCTTCCAGTCGGCTGTCTGGCTCTCCATGGGTCCACAGCCCCCATTTGCTCCATGAACCCTTTCAGCTCCCTTGCCATTGCTGGGAGTCTGCCCGTTCTGGGACATGACCGGTCCAGGCCCGGGTCAAGGACCGTATTAAAGTCCCCGCCCCCCCCCCCCATTATCAACTTGCGTGAGTCTAGGTCCGGGATCTTCCCCAGCACTCTTTTGATAAAGTCAACGTCGTCCCAGTTCGGCGCAGATATGTTCACCAGCACCACTCTCCTCCCCTCCAGCTTGCCCCTTACCATAAGGAATCTGCCCCCTGCCGTCTGCGACTATGCTCTCCGCCTCAAATTGAACCCGCTTATTGATCATAATTGCTACCCCCCTGGACTTAGAATCCAAGTCCGAGTGGAAGACCTGGCTGATCCAGCCCTTCCTTAGCCTAGTCTGGTCAGACACTTTCAGATGTGTCTCCTGCAACATAATTACGTCCACCTTTAGAGTCCGCAAATGCGCGAACACACGTGCCCTTTTAACTGGCCCATTTAGTCCCCTGACATTCCAGGTGATCAGCCTGGTTGGGGGGCACAACCGCTCCTCCCTCCCCCCGCCGGTCAGCCATAACCTTTCTTGGGCCCGCCCCCGGCCCATGTGCCGTGCCATTCCTGGCTCGCCTCTAGGCTGCCTCCACCCCCGACCTCCTTTCCATTACCTACTTCAGATCCCCCCCACGTCAGCAAAATAACTCCTCCCCCCCCCCCCCCCCCCCAGCAACACCCCCCGATAACCCCACCCCTGCCATCCACTGGCTGTAAAGATCTACATCATTAACGTATATCAGGAGCAAGGGTCCCAAAGCCCACCCCTGGGAAACACCAGTACAAACCTACCTCCAGCCCGAAAATATCCATTGACCATTACTCTCTGCTTCCTATGACTCAGCCAGTTTTGTATCCATGTTGCTACCGTCTCCTATATTCTGTGAACTATAACTTTGTTCACAAGTCTGTTCTGTGGCACTGTATCAAATGCCTTTCAGAAGTCCATGTACAGCACATCAACAGCACTGCCCTCATCGACCCTCTCTGTTAATTTAAAATGCTCCAAGTTGGTTAAGCATGATTTCCCCTTGAGAACTCCATGCTGACTCATCCTAATGAGCCCACATTTTTCCAGGTGACTGCTGATTCCAGAAGCTTCACCGCGACCAAAGTTAAACTGATTATTCCTGTCATTTCTGGGGCTATCCGTACAAATGTTTTTGAACAAGGGTGTAACATTTGCAATTCTTCACCTCTGGCATCTGCCCCGAGTCTAGAGAGAAGTGGAAGATTACGACCAGCTTCCCGACAATTTCCATTCTCACCTCCTTCAATAGCCTTAGATGCACCTCGCCCCGTCCCGGATCCTTGTCGACTTGAAGTACCAACGGTTTATTCAATACTTCCTCCTGCGTCACCATGACCTGCGTAGAATCTACCTTCTGGGTGAAGACAAACTATTCACTTGACACCTCATGCACGCTCGCTGCCTCTGGATGCAAACCCCTATTTTACCCCTAATCGGTCCCACTCCCCCTCTGGCCACCATTTTATTATTTATATCCCTGAAGAAGACTTTGCAATTTGCCTTTACATTAGCTGCCATACTCCCTCTTCGCTCCTCCTCGTTGCTTTTTCACCTTCTCTCCGGACGTTCTGAATCCAGCCTGGCCTCAATTGTATTTTCCACCTGACATCTGTCATTATTTGGATTTTGTTTATTGTCACGTGTACCGAGGTACAGTGAAAAGTATTTTTCTGCGAGCAGCTCAACAGATCATTAAGTACATATTGTCCCAAAATTATGAGGGGCATTGATGGAGTGGATAGTCAAGAGACTTTTTCCAAGGGTAGAGGGGTCAATTACTAGGAGGCACAGGTTTAAGGTGCGAGGGGCAAGGTTTAGAGGAGATGTAGGAGGCAAGTTTTTTACGCAGAGGGTAGTGGGTGCCTGGAACTCGCTGCCGGAGGGGGTCATGGAAGCAGGGACGATAGTGACGTTTAAGGGGCATCTTGACAAATACATGAATAGGATGGGAATAGAGGGATACGGACCCCGGAAGTGTAGAAGATTTTAGTTTAGACGGGCAGCATGGTCGGCGCTACTTGGAGGGCCGAAGGGCCTGTTCCTGTGCTGTACTTTTCTTTGTTCTTTGTACATGAAAAGAAAAGAAAATACATAATAGGGCAACACAAGGTATACAATGTAAATACATAAACACCGGTGGTAGCATCGATGTGGGTGGACCAGGAAAGATGTTTGGAGATATGTACCCCTAGGAATTTGAAACTGCTAACCATCTCCACCTCGGCCCCGTTGATACTGACAGGGTTGTGTACAGTACTTTGCTTCCTGAAGTCAATGACCAGCTCTTTTTTTCACATTTAGCACATTTTTTCATCCTTATCTTAATTTCTATCTCCTTTTCCATCCGGGGAGCTCTGGATTTGCTTCCCCTACATTTGCCTTTTGAGGAAATATACCTTTAATAAGGCTCGGGGTAAAAGTAAGCAACATTTATTTCCCAACAATTGTATAGACGAGTACCGGTCGAACCTCACCGGTTACTCGCTCCTCTCGGTCGGTTCCAGACTGACCGACCTTTTCTATAAGTACGGGTAAGCTACCCAGCCCCTAACAGGGGAGCTTGTACTCCTCCAGGAGCATGGGAATAACAATCATCCCGACACTGTATGTCCCATATTGCCCCGCCCCCCCCAAAGTCCGAAGACCCTCCCGAAGGACGATGATGAGGAGAATACAACAAAGTTGCAAAATTTGCTGATGAAGAAGAAACCACTGTAGCAGCCGGTTGACCAAGAGGGATCAGATCCGGAAGGTTGCTCTTTGCTCGTAAACATGGCTCCATTGTCAGTGACGAGCACCTCGGGTAGGCCATGGACCGAAAAAGACGTACGCAGGCGCTCTATGGTCGCTCGGACTGTGATAGACGTCATCCTGTGGACCTCCAGCCACTTTGAATGGACGTCCACCATGATCAGAAACATCGACTCCAAAAAAGGACCGGCCAAGTCCACATGAACGCGAGCCCAAGGGCAACCCAGCGACTCCAAGGGATTTAAGGTCGTCATTGCGGGGAGCTTCCGATGTTCCTAACAAACGGGGCAGTCCTGGGCCAACACATTGATAGCCGTGTCCAACCCTGGCCACCAAACGTAGCTTCTGGCCAACATCTTCCTCTTGGACGCTCCAGGATGCCCCCCCATGAAGATCCTTCGAAACCAAACCTGTCCTTCTGCAGGGACAACGACCTTCGTGCCCAATGGAGAATACCGTCCTCCACGGTTAGTTCTGATAACTTGAAAGAAAACGCCTTCAACTCTCCCGGAAGCTGTTGCCACTGCCCACCGTACAACTACATAAATAAAATTCTCATCATGTTCCCTCTACAACTGGGATTAGATATTAACTGAATCAACAAGTAACCGAGGGCGCGATGCTCCCAAAACATTTCTAGGTTAATTTGTGGTGGGCTTTTCAGGTGCTGAGTTTCCCACCGCTATTCAATGACACTTGGCCACTTTTTGGTGCCCGGGGGAGTTTCGCACCAGTTGAGGTCACACTTAGAAATTTGTTTTAGTGTTGAACAGCCATTTTGATAGGGTGGCCCGAACTCTACGTGAGATTGTGGGCCCCCCAACCCTCTCCACCCCCCCCCCCCCCCACATGGGCAATGTCATTTCCCCCCCCAAATGAGGATACCCCCTATGGGTTCTCTGGACCCCCCCCCCCCCGCCCTCCTCTTCAGGCCCCCCCCAAAATCCCTTCCAGCACCCCCTCCCTTCTGGGACCCCCAACCTCCCAGCGGCCCCTACTTACCTGCCCTGCACTCCACCACCCTTTAAACCCCCTCCACTCTCATTTCATGGGCATGCCCCCCCCCCCCCCCCCGCTTGCCTCTGACCCATGGCAATGCTACCCTGGCACTTGAGCACCCTGGCACTGCCACCCTGGCACCCAGGCAGTGCCATCTGGGCACCTTGGCAGTGTCCACTTTCCAGCGAGAGGGCCAGGGAGCCACCCTGCACTTACCTTGACAACCCAGGGGTCTTCAGTGGCCCGGGAGACCCCCTGTGTGCCGTTCCGCCTGGTCCACATTTGTGGGGAGGCTGAAGAATCGAGGGAGGCTGTTAGATCCCGGGCAGGTAGGCCTTAAGTAGGTTTATGACATACTTCCGCCAGCGTCATTCGGTCTCGCCCATTTCGGTGGGGTTCCGACTCCGACATCTGACGGGACTTTGGAGAATCCCGGGAGGCACGGAGCCTCGCTGGAGCCCTTTCCCAGCATTCTCCCGCCACGTTGTGTTCAAGCGAGAGCCCAACGCGACTGGAGAATCGCACCCCTAGTGTTAGATTCTGAGGATTTTGTAGAGAAAGGGAACTATGTTCAGTCTTGGTGGGTGTTTGGGTGGAACTAGCAAAGGGACTGGGGATACGCCAAAGCTCATAACTGCTTTGTGCTCATAGTTTTTTTGTTAATTTTCTTTAATGAGATGTAGGCATTGTTAGCAAGGCCAGCATTTATTGTCCATTCATCTTCCTGAATACAAGTGAGGGCAGCACAGTGGTTAGCACTGCTGCCTCACGGCGTCGGGGTCCCAGGTTCGATCCCGGCCCTGGGTCACTGTCCGCGTGGAGTTGGCACATTCTCCCCGTGTCTGCGTGGGTTTCGCCCCCACAGCCCAAAGATGTGGATTGGTGGATTGGCCACGTTACATTGCTCCTTAATTGGAAAAAAAAATAATTGGGTGCTCTAAATTTATTTGAAAAAGTTGGATGCAAGTGAGTGGGTGGGTCCCAAGTCAATGGACTGTTGTCCTCTCTTGGTCCTGCCCGTGACAATGCCCACCACTGGCAGGACTGAGGAATTCCAGTCTGGGTCCCACTCGGCCACTTCAGAGGGATGCTAAGAGTGAACCACTTTGCTGTGGGTCTGGAATCACACGTAGGCCAGACCGGGTAAGTTCATAAGATATCGGAGCAGAATTCGGCCATTCAGCAGCCCATCGGGCCTGCTCCGCCACTCTATCATGACTGATCTGCTACCTACAATGTTACAGACCAAGAGCTGGATTGCAAAATCAGCCAGAGCATCTCCTCCCTAGAACACTCCCCCAGGAGGGGGAGTCGGCAATTTAGTCTCCCCCGAGCCTAACACCCTCCACGTGATCATGGCTGATCCCACCCTGGCCTCAACTCCACCGTCCTGCCCGTTCTCCGTAACCTTTCAACACATTACCTGTTAAAAATCTAACTCCTCCTTAAATTTACTCACTGTCCCAGCATGCACCGCACTCTGGGGCAGCGAATTCCACAGATTCACAACCCTTTGGGAGAAGTAGCTTTTCCTCAAATCTGTTTTAAATTTGCTACCTCTTATTATGACCTCTCGATATAGAATGCCCCACAAGAGGAAGCATCCGCCCCACGTCTACTTTATCCAGACCTTTTCGCATCTTGTATACCTCGATTAGATCGCCCCTCATTCGTCTAAACTCCGGAGAGTATCGGCCTAAACTGTTCAATCTCTCCTCATACGACAAACCCCTCATCTCTGGAATAAACCGAGTGAACCTCCTCTGAACTGCCTCCAATGCCACTACATCTTTCCTCAAATACGGGGACCAAAACTGTGCGCAATACTCCAGGTGCGGTCTCAGCAATGCCTTGCATAGTTGCAACAACACTTCCTTTCCTTTATCCTCCAGGATGGCAGATGTCCTTTCCTACAACACTCCGGTAGATTCACGATATTATTTTATTCATTTATTAATTAATTGAATTTAGATTTTCCCAGCTGCTGTGGGGTTTGAACCCATGTCTTCAGAAAATTAGTCCAGGCCTCTAGTCTAGTAGCATTGCCACCATGCTACTCCATCCCACAATAGAGAGCTGATGAACTTGCGGGAGATTCCTGGCCAAATTGACAGGGATGAGTGCGGACTCTGCGCACCAGGTTCTGTCGAAGCTGGACAGTAAGCGAGCAGGGATTCACAATATCAATAAAGTGACGGAAAGAGACAACTATTTTTTTAAAAGTCTCATCAAAATTCAGAACAAGATTGTTAATTTGCCAGAGACTAATCTAATTCAGGAGTCAGCAGGTAGCCTGGCAGCAATGTGGAACGCATTCTGTCAGAACAAGTTAATGGAAAAACCAGAGTGACCGCTCTTTATGATAGAGGAATGGACA
This sequence comes from Scyliorhinus torazame, assembly GCF_047496885.1. NCBI lineage: Eukaryota > Metazoa > Chordata > Chondrichthyes > Carcharhiniformes > Scyliorhinidae > Scyliorhinus > Scyliorhinus torazame. The sequence goes on from NC_092708.1 coordinate 19,372,058, forward strand.
GTGTGCAGTGCTGCCATTGTTTGAAGAAGTAAGGCTTCTTAATTCACCCTCTTAGCCTTTAAAAATGATCGCAGGACCACTGCCTTAATTGGGACGATGCACTGCCAAGTTTAAACCGCACAGTGATTCAATAGGGAATCACATTTTTTTAAATTCATTTTTACAAGATATGTGCTTCGCTAGGCTGACATTTATTGCCCATCCCTAATTGGACTTGAGAAGGTGGTGGTGAGCAGCACGGTAGCACTGTGGATAGCACAATTGCTTCACAGCTCCAGGGTCCCAGGTTCGATTCCCGACTTGGGTCACTGTCTGTGCGGAGTCTGCACATCCTCCCCGTGTGTGCGTGGGTTTCCTCCGGGTGCTCCGGTTTCCTCCCACAGTCCAAAGACGTGCAGGTTAGGTGGATTGGCTATGATAAATTGCCCTTAGTGTCCAAAATTGCCCTTAGTGTTGGGTGGGGTTGCTGGGTTATGGGGATAGGGTGGAGGTGTTGACCTTGGGTAGGGTGCTCTTTCCAAGAGCCGGTGCAGACTCGATGGGCCGAATGGCCTCCTTCTGCACTGTAAATTCTATGAGCTGCTTTCTTGAACCACTGAAGACCGTGTGTGGTGTAAGTACATCCACTGTGTGATGAGGGAGGGAATTCCAGGATTTTGACCCAGTGACAGTGAAGGAACGACGATATATTTCCAAGTCCGGATGGTGAGTGACTTGGATGGGAACCTCCAAGTGGTGGGGTTCCCAGGTATCTGCTGCCCTTGTCCTTCTAGATGTTAGTGGTCGTGGGTTTGGAACATGCTGCCTAAGGAGCCTTGGTGAGTTTATGCGGTGCATTTTGTAGATGGTGCACACGGCTGTTACTGTGCATCGGTGGTTGAGATCAAGGAGGTACAGATGGGTTTAATGGCACAGTGAATATTGAGCAATAGCAGAACATTTGTTTAGCTAAGGACTGGGGAGTGATGGATGAGGGTATATCAACCTGGAAGCAGTTCCTCCAACTTGGGATAATTGACAGCTGGGAACCTTTCCAGGAAGCAGGTTAAGATGTACAGCCTCTTGTGTATCCCCGATTTTAATCGCTCCACACCCAGCGGCCCTGCCTTCACCTCGTAAGGCCCTAAACTCTGGAATTGCCTCCTCAAGTTGTGATAGGTTGGAAAAGCTGGGACTCTTTAGAGAAGAGACGTTTGAGAGGAGATTTGATCAAGGTGTACAAAAACATGAGGGGTCTGGAGTGGGTCGATAGAGAGAAACTGTTCCCGTTGGTCACAAACTAGAGGGCACAAAGCTGTTTAGCTCAGTGAGCTCGACAGCTGGTTTGTGATACAGAACAAGGCCCGCAGCACGGTTCAATTCCCGTACCAGCCTTCCCGAACAGGCGCCGGAATGTGGCTTTTCACAGTAACTTCATTGAAGCCTACTTGTGACAATAAAAGATTATTATTATTATTATTAAACGAGCCAGAGACGACATGAGGAACAACATTTCTACGCAGCGAGGATTAAGCTCTGGAATGCTCTGCTGGAGAGTGTTGTGGAGGCAGGTTTGTGTTTGATTTCCGAGGTTTGGGAATCGCGGGCTAGACCAGCATTTGTTGTCCATCCCAAATTCACCTTGAGAAGGTGATGGTGAGCTGCTTGCCTTCTTGGACGCTGCAGGCCATGTGGTGTAGGTACACCCACCGTGCTGTTAAGCTCAATCGAGGCTTTCATGGCCTGTAGGGCTGTGGGTTGAGGGTAGGGAAGTGGGTCTAGCTGAGCTGCTCTTGCAGAGAGCCAGCATGGACAGAATGGGCTGAATGGCCTCCCATGCTGTCACCAGGGATTCAACAAACTCTCTGCCCCTCTGCCAACCTCTCCTCCTTTTCAGACACTTCTTGAAGCCTTCTTGTCAAAGCCTTTGGTCGATTGTTGTAATACCTTTTTGACAAAGTTCCTCCGAAGCACCTTGGAAGTTTTGCTGTGTTCCAGGTGCTACATAAATGCAAGTTGTTGATGTGCTGGAAGGGCTTTTATTGATTTATTTATGGGATGTGGGCATTGCTGGGCTAGGTCAGTATTCGTTGCCCATCCCGAATTGCCCTTGAACTGAGTGTCTGGCTCGGCCATTTCAGAGGGCAGTTCAGAGTCAACCACATTGCTGTGGGTCTGGAGTCACATGTAGGCCAGACCGGGTAAGGACGGCAGATTTCCTTCCCTAAAGATGCATTAGCGAACCAGATGGGTTTTTATGACAATCGATGATAGTTTCAGGGTCGCCATTACTGAGACTAGCTTTATATTCCAGATTTTGTTTTAGCCTTGGCATCTTGATCGCTCATTTCGTGACATTACCGCTGCGGCACCACCTTACGCCGAGGCTAAAGGATCTTCAGATGAAGCCATCTTTCTATGGTACTGGCTAGGAAAGGTCCCAAATTCAACCTAAACTCCTGAACGTACAACCATCCTAACCTCATTCTAACTTGGCCACCAATATCCCAATTCTGTCCTCCTCCTGCCCTCATTCCACACCAACAGAATTGAATCCTCCGGTGAGTTGACTCTCCAACTACACTTTTTTTTTTTTACTCCACCATTCTTAACTGGATATTTATTCGGCTGTTTTCCATGAGTTCCCGTTTCTTTGGTGACCAACCACAAGCTGGGGTCATTCAGGACATCAGCAATAGGGACTGGATTTGGCCATTTGACCCCCTCGAACCTGCTCTGCCGTTCAATAAGAGCTTGGCTGACCTTTCGCGTTAACTCTACTTTCTCGCTCTACCCTTATCTCCGTTGATTCTCTTCATGTCCAAAATTTAAGAGATCACATACCTCGTGGTACCTTCCATTTCCAAGAGGGGGAGAAGAGCCCTGTTTGTTTTTGTGTCCGTGCTGTTTTCTCACCTGCATCGCTCAATGCCATCTCTTTTGGCAATATGCCTCCAGTTGGCTTTTGCACCTCTGTGTAGCTTCAGTGACCTACGCATGGAAACAATGAGCTTTGCAGCTCTGAAACAGATGCCAGCTCTCAATACAAAAGAAGGAGGCCATTCAGCCCCTCGAGCCTGGAGCACCATTCAATCAAATCGTGGTTGATGTGCATCTCAACTCCGTCTACCCATCTTGATAGCACAACCCTTAATAAACATATTCAAGGACTTCCGGTGGCGGCTGTGAAAGGAGTAAGTCGCACATTTGGTGGCTTCCGCTCGGGTCGGACTTTTGGACCTTTTCCCCCGATTTTCTACCGGACTTGAACTGTAAAACTGAAGACAGGTAATTGTGTGCTGGATTCCCACATCGGTGCACGGAGAGAAGGACTAGAAGTGCTCGTAAAGGCAAAAACAGAAAGACAGAGAAGGCTTGGGCTGAAGCTGCAGCGGGAGACAGCATGGCGGAGGACCGGACCTCTGGCTTGTCGACGCAGCGATCAACGGAGCAGCTGATGCAAGTTATTCAGGAAAGCTTTGCTAAGCAGAAACGGGACTGCTTGGACCCAATAAAAGAGTCGATTGAGCGGCTGGAGCTTAGATTGGACGCCCAGGATCGGGCGATCCAGAAGGTGGGGAAGGCGCTGGCTGAGCAGGAGGGACATCAAACTGCGGTGAAGTTGGAGATGGGGATGCTGAGAGACCAGCAGAAGAAGCTCCTGGAGAAGGTGGAGGACCTAGAGAATAGGGCCCACCGGCAGAACTTGAGAAGCGTTGGGCTCCCGGAGGGGTCCGAAGGAGCGGACGCTGGGGCATACATCGCAGATATCTTTGAGAAGTTATTGGGGAATGGGGCATTCTCCCGACCCTTGGAGGTGGACAGGGCTCTTAGAGCGCTCGCGAGGAAGCTGCGAATGGGAGACCCCCCGAGGGCAATGGTGGTGAGATTCCACAGGTACTTGGATAAGGAGCGCATTCTACAGTGGGCCAAGCAGACACGGAGCTGTAAATGGGACAATAGTATCCTGCGGGTCTACCTAGACCTGAGCGTGAAGGTGGCCAGGAGAAGAGCAGGCTTCAACCAGATTAGGTCGATCCTTTTTAAGAAAAAGGTGAAGTTCGGACTGTTGTATCCGGCCCGTCTCTGGGTCACATACGAGAAACAGCACTTTTATATTGAGTCGCCTGAGGACGTGCTGGACTTCGTGAAAAGGAAAGGACTGGTGTTGGACTGAGAACTTTTGAACTTTGCTGCAATGTTCATGTTTTTTTCTTTCTTTTTGTTTCTCTGTTCTTTAAAAAAAAAAAAAAAGTTTCTCATTTTTCGATTTGTGGAAGCTGTTTGTAATGCCTTCTGTATTGATTTGGGACCAGTGGCAGAGCTGAGTGAGTTAAGGTTTTCATTTGCACTGTTGGGGGATGGAGGTGTGCTTGTTTAGATTTTGATGTTTTTCTGTCGGGCAATTGTGTTGGAGTATGTTTGTATGAGCGGGGGGAAGGGTGGGGAGGGAGCAATAGGTGGGAGACTATCCGGCGCCAGGGATGGGGGCCACCAAGCTAGCTGGGCGGGCTAGCTCTCGGAAGCACAGGTGGGGGGGTGCATATGTTCGGTTCATCAAAGGGGTTGGGTTACAGAGTGTTGTTACTGGGGGGGGGGAGGGGGGAAAAATGTTCTGCTGACGAGGGAGGGACTTGGGCCAAGGGACAGACAGGAAGCTGGAGGCTGCCTGGGGGTGGGCCAGTGGAGGCGATCCCAAAAAAGGAGATGGCTGATTGGTGAAGGGGGGGGGGGCAATGAGCCCCCCAACTAGGCTGATCACCTGGAATGTTCAAGGGTTAAATGGGCCGGTCAAGAGGGCACGTGTGTTCGCGCATCTTGGGGGACTGAAGGCAGACGTGGTAATGTTGCAGGAGACGCACCTTAGAGTAACTGACCAGATTAGATTGAGGAAAGGCTGGGTCAGTCAGGTCTTTCACTCGGGACTAGATTCAAAGACTAGAGGGGTCGCGATCCTGATCAATGAGCGGGTGGTGTTTGAGGCGGGTAGAATAGTCTCGGATGTGGGAGGTCGGTACATTATGGTCAGTGGGAAACTGGAGGGGGTGCAGGTGGTATTAGTAAATGTGTATGTGCCAAATTGGGACGATGTGGAGTTTATAAAGAGGATGCTGGGGAAGATACCGGACCTGGACTCGCACAGGTTGGTCATGGGAGGGGACTTCAACACAGTTATTGACCCTGGATTGGACCGGTCAAGCTCGAAAACGGGCAGGGTGCCAGCAATGGCAAAGGAACTAAAAGGGTTCATGGAGCAGATGGGGAGGGTGGATCCATGGAGATTTGGACAGCCGAGGGTGAAGGAGTTCTCCTTGATTTGATTTGATTTATTATTGTCACTTGTGTTAGTGTACAGTGAAAAGTATTATTTCTTGCATGCTGCATAAACAATGCATACCGTACATAAGGAAGGAAGGAGAGGCTGCAGAATATAATGTTACAGGTGTAAAGAAAGGATCAACTTAATACGAGGTAGGTCCATTCAAAAGTCTGGACCAAAAGCTGTTCTCGAGTCGGTTGGTACGTGACCTCAAACGTTGGTCTCTTTTTCCTGACGGAAGGAGGTGGAAGAGAGTATGTCCGGGGTGCGTGGGGTCCTTAATTATGCTGGCTGCCTTTCCGAGGCAGCGCGAATTATAGACAGAGTCAATGGATGGGAGGCTGGTTTGTGAGATGGACTGGGCTACATTCACAACCTTTTGTAGTTTCCTGCGGTCTTGGGCAGAGCAGGCTCCATACCAAGCTGTGATACAACCAGAAAGAATGCTTTCTGTGGTGCATCTGTAGAAGTTGGTGAGGGTCGTAGTTGACATGCCAAATTTCCTCAGTCTTCTGAGAAAGTAGAGTCGTTGGTGGGCTTTCTTAACTATAGTGTCGGCATGGGGGGACCAGGACAGGCTGTTGGTGATCTGTACACCTAAAAACTTGAAGCACTCGACCCTTTCTACTTCGTTCCCATTGATGTAGACAGGGGCATGTTCTCCACTACGCTTCCTGAAGTCGATGATAATCTCCTTCTACTCACACGTGCATAAAGTGTACTCCCGGATCGATTTCTTCAGTTTGAGCAGGGCCTTACTGCCAGGGGTGGTGGACACGGGGTACTCGGCGATCACAATCTCAGACCATGCTCCGCACTGGGTTGACCTGCAGGTTAGTAAAGACAGTAACCAGCGTCCGCACTGGAGGGTAGATGTGGGACTTTTGGTTGACGAAGGGGTGGGCGAGCGGCTGAGGAAATGTATTCAGAACTACCTGCAGGTCAACGCCACGGGGGAAATTTCAGCAGCGATGGTCTGCGATGTACTGAAGGCGGTGGTCAGAGGGGAGCTGATCTCGATACGGGTCCATAGGGAGAAGGTGGACAGGGCAGAGACGGACCAACTGGTTAAGGAGATACTCCAGATCGATAGGAGGTATGCGGAGACCCCAGAGGCAGGGCTTTTAAGGGAACGGCGGAGGCTACAGGCGGAGTTCGGCTTGTTAAGCACAGGGAGGGCGGTGGAGCAGCTGAGAAAGGCGAGGAGGGCGATTTATGAATATGGAGAGAAGGCCAGCAGAATGCTTGCACAACAGCTTAGAAAGAGGGAGGCAGCCAGGGCGACAGGGAAAGTAAATGACGGAGATGGGAACCTGGTTGGAGATTCAGCAGTGGTGAATAAGGCGTTTAGGGATTTCTACAGTAGGCTGTATAGGTCGGAACCCCCTCTGGGGCCGGAGGGGAAAGACACTTCTCGGGGAGGCTGAATTTCCCAAAGGTGGACCGGGAGCTGGTAGAAGGGCTGGGGGCCCCGATCAGGTTGGAAGAGATAGTGGAGGGTCTGAAGGCCAAGCTGGCGGGTAAAGCCCCGGGCCGGACGGGTACCCAGTGGAGTTTTATAAAAGGTTCTCTGGGATATTGGGACCGGTGTTGATGAAGATGTTCAATGAGGCAAGGGAAAGAGGGGTGCTGCCCCCGACGATGTCACAGGCCAAGATTTTGCTGATTCTGAAGCGGGACAAGAACCTGGAGCTGTGTCGGTCCTGCAGGCCGATATCCCTGTTGAATGTGGACGCCAAACTGCTGGCCAAAATGTTGTCCTCCAGGATTGAGGATTGTGTTTCAGACGTTATTGGGGAGGACCAGACGGGGTTTGTTAAGGGTAGGCAATTGGTGGCCAATGTAAGAAGGTTGTTAAATGTGATCATGATGCCCCCGGAAGGTAGGGAGGTGGAGGTAGTGATCGCAATGGACGCAGAGAAGGCCTTTGATCGAGTAGAATGGGATTATCTGTGGGAGGTACTGGGACGGTTCGGATATGGGCGGGGCTTTATTGACTCGGTCAGGTTGCTGGATCAGGCTCTTGTGGCAAGGGTACGGACAAATAGGAAAGCATCGGACTATTTTGGACTGCAGCGGGGGATGAGATGTATGCCCCTCTCCCCACAGTTGGCAATTGCTCTCAGAGCCTCAAGGGGCTGGTCCGGGGGGGGAGGGGGGTGGAGCACAGAGTCTCGCTCTATGCATAGAATTTACAGTGCAGAAGGAGGCCATTCGGCCCATCGAGTCTGCACCAGCTCTTGGAAAGAGCACCCCACCCAAGGTCAACACCTCCACCCTATCCCCCTAACCCCATAACCCAGCAACCCCACCCAACACCAAGGGCAATTTTGGACACTAAGGGCAATTTACCATGGCTAATCCACCGAACCTGCACATCTTTGGACTGTGGGAGGAAACCGGAGCACCCGGAGGAAACCCACGCACACACGGGGAGGATGTGCAGACTCCGCACAGACTGTGACCCAAGCCGGAATCGAACCTGGGACCCTGGAGCTGTGAAGCAATTGTGCTATCCACAATGCTACCGTGCTGCCCCTATGCAGACGACCTGCTTCTGTATGTATCAGACCCATTAGAGGGGATGGAAGAAATCATGAGGATTCTAGGGGAATTTGGCCGGATTTCGGGGTATAAGCTAAATATGGGGAAAAGTGAGACGTTTGCGGTCCAGGCGAGGGCACAGGAGAGGCGATTGGGGGAGCTGCCGTTTAGATTAGAAGGGTGAAGCTTTACGAACCTAGGCAGTCAAGGGCCGCGGGAATGGAACCGGCTGCATAAATTAAATCTGGCCCGGCTAGTAGACCAAATGAAGGAAGATTTTCGGAGATGGGACGCGCTCCCGTTGTCATTAGCTGGGAGGGTGCAGACGGTGAAGATGACGGTCCTCCCGAGATTCCTGTTCGTGTTTCAATGTCTCCCCATCTTTATTCCACCGTCCTTTTTTAAATGGATCAACAAAGTGATCTCTGGCTTTGTTTGGGCGGGCAAGACCCCGCGGGTAAGGAAGGTAATGCTTGAGCGGAGTCGGGGCGAGGGCGGGCTGGTGCTGCCAAACTTTAGTAACTATTACTGGGTGCCGAATACAGCCATGATCAGGAAGTGAGTGGTGGGGGAGGGGTTGGCATGCAAGGGCACCAGTTTGGGGGCGTTGGTAACTGCGCCTCTGCCGTTCCCGCCGGCACGGTACTCCGCCAGCCCCGTGGTGGTGGCGGCCCTGAGAGTCTGGGGGTAATGAGGAGACGTGGGAGCAGAGGGAGCATTGGTCTGGTCCCCAATCTGTAATAATCACCGGTTTGCCCTGGGAAGTATGAATGGGGAGTTCCGGATATGGCGGAGAGCAGGGATTGAGAGGATGGGGGATATGTTTATAGAGGGGAGCTTTCCGAGTATGAGGGCGCTGGAGGAGAAGTTTGGGTAAAAAGTAAACATATTCAACAAAAGTCTATCAATCAGAGATTTGAAACTTTCAATTGACCCACCCCCCCCCCCCCCCAGCCTCAAACAGTTTTTTGAGGAGCTATAGTTCCCACTTTCCACTCCCTGTGAAGGGGCGTTTCCTGTCCTCCTCCCTGAATACCGTAGCTCTCATTTTAAGGTTCTGCCTCTTTTTTTCTGGATTTTCCCCAAGGGGGGAAATCATTCCCTCTCTCTTTACCCTTTCAACTCCTTCAGTCACCTTATACACTTCAACGAGGGAGGTGATAGTGCGGTGGTAGTGTCACTGCGCCAGGAATCCAGAGGCCCAGGCTAATGTTCTGGGGACATGGGTTCAAATCCCACCACACAAGTTGGTGGAATTTAAATGTGATCAATAAATCTGGGGTACAAAGCTAGCCTCAGCAATGGTGACCATGAAATTATCAGCGATTGTTGTGAAAAACCGATGTTGGAAATCGGCCCTCCTTACCTGATTATCAACTCCATACTCCCAGAATGCCTTAATCCACTGCAATTTGCACACCGCCACAATCGGTCCTCAGTAGCCACCATCTCCCTGGCTCTACACTCATTCCTGGACCATCTCGACAACAAGGACTCCTTCGTCAGACTCCTATCCATTGATTACAGCTCTGCCTTCAACACCAATAATCCCAACCAAGCTCATATCAAAACCTAGTGTATCATAGAATTATCATAGAATTTACAGTGCAGAAGGAGGCCATTCGGCCCATCGAGTCTGCACCAGCTCTTGGAAAGAGCACCCTACCCAAGGCCAACACCTCCACCCTATCCCCGTAACCCAGTAACCCCATCCAACACTAAGGGCAATTTTGGACACTAAGGGCAATTTTGGACACTAAGGGCAATTTATCATGACCAATCCACCGAACCTGCACATCTTTGGACTGTGGCAGGAAACCGGAGCACCCGGAGGAAACCCACGCACACACGGGGAGAACGTGCAGACTCTGCACAGACAGTGACCCAAGCCAGAATCGAACCTGGGACCCTGGAGCTGTGAAGCAATTGTGCTATCCACAATGCTACCGTGCTGCCCTATGTATATATATGTATGTGTATATACATATCAGTGTAGTGATATGTATATATATATATATATATACACGGAGAAGTAAAAGGTTAATGGTGACATCGCAGTGTAACACAGCCACTAGAGGGCAACACTCGATCCCACTATAAATATGAGAACGCAAAGGATCTTGGGTCTCTTCCAACCAGGAGTGACTAGACAGCAGAGTGTTAGAGAGGTAGATCACAGCATAGTTTAGCAAGTGTAGTTTAAATTATTGCTTTAATATAGATTACTTGATTACTAGTTATAGTTCTGTGGAGTGTGCAAACTCAATGTTAATCAATTGTTATTTAATAAATCAGCTTTTCTTTAAGTTAAAGATTGGTGGTTTCTTCAGAATCACACCATCAGACCATTCTGGTTTAAGAAGCAAAGAGTAATGCGATATTACCAAAGAGTAATATAGCACCTGGGACTTGGCCTCCTCCCTCTGAAGCTGGATCCTTGACTATCTGACCCATAGACCACAATCAGTAAGAGTAAACAACATCATCTGCTCCACGATAGTCCTCAATACCAGGGCCCCGCAAGGCTGCGTACTTAGCCGTCTACTATACTCCATATATATACACACATGACTGTGTGGCAACATTTGGCTCCAACTCCATCTATAAGTTTGCTGATGACACAACAGTAGTGGGTCGGATCTCGAACAACAATGAGTCAGAATACAGGTGGGAGATAGAGAACCTAGTGGAGTGGTGCAACAACAACAATCTCTCCCTCAATGCCAGCAAAACTAAAGAGCTGGTAATTGACTTCAGGAAGCAAAGTAATGTACACACCCCTGTCAGCATCAACGGGGTCGAGGTGGAGATGGTTAGCAGTTTCAAATTCCTCGGTGTGCACATCACCGACAATCTGTCCTGGTCCACCCACGCCGCCTCTACTTCCTCAGGAAACTAAGGAAATTCGGCATGTCCACATTGACTCGTCAACTTTTACAGATGCACCCTAGAAAGCATCCTACCTGGCTGCATCACAGCCTGGTATGGCAACTGCTCGGCCCAAGACCGTAAGAAGCTACAGAGAGTCGTGAACACCGCCCAGTCCATCACACGAACCTGCCTCCCATCCATTGACTCCGTCTACACCTCCCGCTGCCTGGGGAAAGCGGGCAGCATAATCAAAGAGCCCTCCCACCCGGCTTACTCACTTCCAACTTCTTCCATCGGGCAGGAGATACAGAAGTCTGAAAACACGCACTAACAGATTCAAAAACAGCTTCTTCCCCGCTGTCACCAGGCTCCTAAATGACCCTCTTATGGACTGAACTGATCTCTTCACACATCTTCTCTACTGAGTAGTACTACACTCCTGTATGCTTCACCTGACGTCTGTGTCTATGTATTTACATTGTGTATTTATCGTATGTCCTATGTTTTTTACTGTATGGAATGATATATCTGGACTGTACGCAGAACAATACTTTTCACTGGGTACACGTGACAAATCAAATCATATCAAAGTCTAGCCGACATGTGACTCCAGACCCACAGCAAAGTGGTTGACGCTTAACTGCCTCTGAAATGGCCGAACAAGACCCTCAGTTCAAGGGGCGGTTAGTGGTGGACAGCAAATGCTGGCCCAGCCAACAACGTTCACATCTTAAGAAACAATAAAGAAGATCGTCCCCTAATGTGCTACACTCGAGGGGATACAAGGCCAATCTCTGCAATCTGTCCTTGTAAAGCAATCCACTTCGGTCTGGTGTCATTCTGAACAGTTCGGTCAGAACTCCCTTGAACCGTTCCTTCTTCCAGCAAACAGAACCCGTTGTGTTTTCTCTTCATTAAATGTCTGATGTTACAGAATTCGCAGATAGGTGACAGGAACAGCTCAACACTGGGTCAATCTAAACACCAGGGCGGAGACGCTGATCAGGCGTCAGATTTGTGTTGTTTCTGTCTAAAGCCAACAATTTGGTCGCCTGACTTAAGGAAGGATGTGCTTACTTTGGGGGCAGTTCACAGACGTTCCACTGGACTGATTCCTGGCGTGAAGGGTTTGTTTTATGAGGAATGGTTGAGCAGTTTGTGTCTGTACTCATTGGAGTTTTGAAGAATGGGAGATGATCTTATTCAGACCTATCAGATGCTGAAGGGGTTGACAGGGTGAATTCTGGGAGGATGTGTCGCCTTGTCGGGGAAATCTAAAACCATGGGCCACAGAAATAAGACCGAATTAAGACAGAAATACATCGAACATGGAAAATACAGTGCAGAAGGAGGCCATTCGGCCCATCGAGTCTGCATCGACCCACTTAAGCCCTCACTTCCACCCTATCCCAGTAACCCCTCCTACCCTTTTTGGACACTAAGGGTAATTTAACGTGGCCAATCCACCTAATCTGCACATCTTTGGACTGTGGGAGGAAACCGGAGCACCCGGAGGAAACCCACTCAGACACGGGGAGGATGTGCAGACTCCGCACAGACAGTGACCCAAGCCGGGAATCGAACCTGGGACCCAGGAGCTGTGAAGCCACAGTGCTATCCACTTGTGCTACCGTGCTGCCCCTAATGAGGCGGAATCTTCTCCCGGGTCATAGTGCAGGGGGTTCTCTTCCCCAGAGTGCAGTGGAGTATATCCGAGGCCGAGTTAGACCGATTTGTCACGGAGTAGGGAGTCGAGGGTTATGGGGGCAGGCAGGAAATTGGAGTCAGGACCACGATGAGATCGGCTGTGATCTGATTGAAATAGGGGAACAGGATCGAGGGGCCAAATGGCCTCCACCTGCCCCTATTTCTTACACTCTTTACTCCATCACGTTGCTGCCCATCGTGGTGTCCAGTAGCAGATTGAACGATTGGTGCCGTGGTGCCCCTGTTAATTCCCCACTTTCTGCAGTTGTGTGGGGACGGACTTTCACCAGTCACCACCTAAAGTGGGAATTGCTAAGTTGGTGCGAAAGACGAAGGCGATGATTAGAACTCGAAAGAGAAAATGCTGGAAAATCTCAGCAGGTCTGGCAGCATCTGTAGGGAGAGAAAGGAGCTGACGTTTCGAGTCTGATGACTCTTTGTCAAAGCTAACAGACAGAGAAAGTGGGAAATATTGACATGGGAAGTAAATAGCAGGGGCTGTTTCGCACAGGGCTAAATCGCTGGCTTTGAAAGCAGACCGAGGCAGGCCAGCAGCACGGTTCAATTCCCGTACCAGCCTCCCCGAACAGGCGCCGGAATGTGGCGACTGGGGGCTTTTCACAGTAACTTCATTTGGAGCCTACTCGTGACAATAAGCGATTTTCATTTTCAATCATTTACTGTGGAGTGAGAATGAAAGATGATTCATAGCCACAGAAACCCAGGGGAACCGGGTGCTAAAGGCCACGGAATCCAAGGGGAAAGAGTGCCAATGGCAGTCCCCAGAGAGGACAAAAGATGTGAAAGGCCAAACTGCAGGGGAACTAACATCAGAGGGTGAACTGTAGATGTGGGGGAAGCAAAGAGGAGAAAGGTGAAGGAAAGGTGGATAAGATTGTGGGGGGTGGGGGGGGGAATTAAATATATATTAATAAAGAAATGGTAAAAGACAGTTAAAATGAAATGAAAACAAATGGGTGGAGGTGGGGGAGAGTTGATCATCTGAAGTTGTTGAATTCGATGTTCAGGCCGGAAGGTGCCTAACCGGAAGATGAGATGTTGTTCCTCCAGTTTACGTTGCGTTGCTCCCACCACAGATGATTAGAACTCGCTGTGAGACCAGTGCCAGTTCGACTGTAGGATTGGTTCACTTATTTTCATATCAGTTACAAAGCTGCTTCTGGCACCCAGAGCAAAGCCATTAAAACTGCCTTGACAAAAACAGGGCTGGATTCGCTGATTTCCAGGCTATGTACAGAGGATCCGTGGCGTTTTACGTTGGGAAAATCGGCGCTGCCCCAGCACCGATCCTCCGACTGGTGAGGGGCTAGCAGCCCCGCCACGTAAAATGTGCAGCCTTCCTGATATAAATGCCTGGAGAATTGCCGGGTCCGTGGCCGGGCACGGCGGCGACCTGCAGCGGTCGTGCCGTACAACATTGCGCCGGCCGTGCGTGGACCCGCTGGACACACCCCTCGCCACCCACGGGCCAGTCCACCCAGCCCTCGCCGAAGCCGCCCCCGGCCAGCAGCACAGCTCCCGCCCGACTGTGGGGGGGGCGCTGGACACAGTCCGCAGCCGCCACGCCGGAATCCCGCACAGCTGGGACCACACGTCCCCCGCGCGGTCAGGAACTCAGCCCATCGGGGGAGGGTCTTCAGGTAACATCCTGAGGCCGTCCCAACGGCGTGAGACCTGCGACGCGATGATGCCATTTTGGAGGGGGCGGGGCATCCAAAAATAAGCGCCGTCCCCGATTTCATCGTAAAAAGGGATTCTCCGCCCGATCGCGATTAGGAAATCGCCGTCGGGAACGGAGAAAGCTGCCCACAGTGTTTGCATAGATTGGATAGATTAAATATTCTGCTCTATACGGACAAGGCAGCGGGAAAGAAAGGGGAGGGTGTTTTAATTTTCTCTTTAATCTGAAGGATATTTGAATCAGGAAGGGACAAATGTCAGTTCTGTAAGAGGAGCGGAAGGAGCTATCTACACTGTCCCCATCAAACACTCCAGGACAGGGACAGCACGGGGTTAGATACAGAGTAAAGCTCCCTCTACACTGTCCCCATCAAACACTCCCAGGACAGGTACAGCACGGGGTTAGATACAGAGTAAAGCTCCCTCTACACTGTCCCCATCAAACACTCCCAGGGCAGGGACAGCACGGGGTTAGATACAGTGTAAAGCTCCCTCTACACTGTCCCCATCAAACACTCCCAGGACAGGTACAGCACAGGATTAGATACAGAGTAAAGCTCCCTCTACACTGTCCCCATCAAACACTCCCAGGACAGGTACAGCACGGGGTTAGATACAGAGTAAAGCTCCCTCTACACTGTCCCCATCAAACACCTCCAGGACAGGTACAGCATGGGGTTAGATATGGAGTAAAGCTCCCTCTACACTGTCCCCATCAAACACTCCCAGGAAAGGTACAGCATGGGGTGAGATACAGAGTAAAGCTCCCTCTACACTGTCCCCATCAAACACTCCCAGGACAGGTACAGCACGGGGTTAGATACAGAGTAAAGCTCCCTCTACACTGTCCCCATCACACACTCCCAGGACAGGTACAGCACAGGATTAGATACAGAGTAAAGCTCCCTCTACACTGTTCCCATCAAACACCTCCAGGACAGGTACAGCATGGGGTTAGATACAGAGTAAAGCTCCCTCTACACTGGCCCCACCAAACACTCCCAGGACAGGTACAGCACGGGGTTAGATACAGAGTAAAGCTCCCTCTACACTGTCCCCATCAAACACTCCCTGGACAGGTACAGCACGGGGTTAGATACAGAGTAAAGCTCCCTCTACACTGTCCCCATCAAACACTCCCAGAACAGGTACAGCACGGGATTAGATACAGGGTAAAGCTCCCTCTCCACTGTCCCCATCAAACGCTCCCAGAACAGGTACAGCACAGGGTTAGATACAGAGTAAAGCTCCCTCAATGCTATCCCCATCAAACACTCCCAGGACAGGTACAGCACGGGGTTAGATACAGAGTAAAGCTCCCTCTACACTGTTCCCATCAAACACCTCCAGGACAGGTACAGCACGGGGTTAGATACAGAGTAAAGCTCCCTCTACACTGTCCCCATCAAACACTCCCAGGACAGGTACAGCACGGGGTTAGATACAGAGTAAAGCTCCCTCTACACTGTCCCCATCAAACACTCCCAGAACAGGTACAGCACGGGATTAGATACAGGGTAAAGCTCCCTCTACACTGTCCCCATCAAACACTCCCAGAACAGGTACAGCATGGGATTAGAAACAGGGTAAAGCTCCCTCTCCACTGTCCCCATCAAACACTCCCAGAACAGGTACAGCACAGGGTTAGATACAGAGTAAAGCTCCCTCTATGCTATCCCCATCAAACACTCCCAGGACAGGTACAGCACGGGATTAGATACAGAGTAAAGCTCCCTCTACACTGTCCCCGTCAACACTCCCAGGACAGGTACAGCACGGGGTTAGATACAGAGTAAAGCTCCCTCTCCACTGTCCCCGTCAAACACTCCCAGGACAGGTACAGCACGGGGTTAGATACAGAGTAAAGCTCCCTCTCCACTGTCCCCATCAAACACTCCCAGGACAAGTACAGCACGGGATTAGATACAGAGTAAAGCTCCCTCTACACTGTCCCCGTCAACACTCCCAGGACAGTTACAGCACGGGGTTAGATACAGAGTAAAGCTCCCTCTACACTGTCCCCGTCAAACACTCCCAGGACAGGTACAGCACGGGGTTAGATCCAGAATTTTTTTTTAATAAACATTTTATTGAGGTATTTTTGGTTTCACAACACAATAAACAATGTACTTGACTCTATAAATATAGTGCAAAAGCCTGCTTCCTCCCTTACAGTTCCCACCTTTATTAACCCCCTACTCTAACCCTTCTGCTGACGATTAATGTTCCACAAAGAAGTCCACGACCGGTTGCCACCTCCGGGCGAACCCTAACAGTGACCCTCTCAAGGCGAACTTGAGATTCTCCAAACAGAGAAAGCCAGCCATGTCCGATAGCCAGGTTTCCGACTTCGGGGGCTTTGAGTCCCTCCAAGCTAATAGTATCAGTCTCCAGGCTACCAGGGAAGCAAAGGCCAGAACTGCTCCTGGATTCCCGGGTCTTCCGACACCCCGAAAATTGCCGCCTCTGGACTCAGCGCCACCCTTGTTTTTAACACCGTGGACGTGACGTGTTGCCTGGTATGGAGGTCATTAGCTCTGAGGAACGGTTGAATAAACTCGGTTTGTTCTCACTGGAACGACGGAGGTTGAGGGGCGACCTGATAGAGGTCTACAAAATTATGAGGGGCATAGACAGAGTGGATAGTCAGAGGCTTTTTCCCAGGGTAGAGGGGTCAATTACTAGGGGGCATAGGTTTAAGGTGAGAGGGGCAAGGTTTAGAGTAGATGTATGAGGCAAGTTTTTAACACAGAGGGTAGTGGGTGCCTGGAACTCGCTACGGGAGGAGGTGGTGGAAGCAGGGACGATAGGGACATTTAAGGGGCATCTTGACAAATACATGAATAGGATGGAATGGAGGGATATGGACCCAGGAAGTGTAGAAGATTTTAGTTTAGTCGGGCAGCATGGTCGGCACGGGCTTGGAGGGCCGAAGGGCCTGTTCCTGTGCTGTACATTTCTTTGTTTTTTGTTATGACATCTGCAAACCCCTGCCAAAATCCCCTAAGCTTCGGACATGTCCAGAACTGGTGGACATGGTCCGCTGGTCCTCCCGCACACCTTGCGCACCTCTCTTCTACCCCAAAAAACCTGCTCATCCGGGCCACTGTCATGTGAGCCCGGTGAACGACCTTAAATTGAATCAGGCTGAGCCTGGCACATGTTGCGGACGCGTTGACTCTGCTCAGCATGTCCGCCCATAGACCATCCTCTATCTCTCCTCCCAGCTCCTCCTCCCACTTGCGCTTCAGCTCTTCAGTCTCCCGTCTCCTCTGACCCCATGAGTTCCTTATAGATGTCCGAGACCTTCCCTTCTCCCACCCACACTATGGAAATTACCCTATCCTGTATCCCCCTTTGTGGTAGGAGCGGGAAGGTTGAGACCTGCCTACATAGGAAGTCCCGCACCTGCAGGTACCTAAATTCATTTCCCCTCGCCAATCCAAATTTCTCCTCCAGCTCCTTCAAGCTAGGGAAGCTCCCCTTTCTAAACATATCCCCCATCCTCTCAATCCCTGCTCTCTGTCAACTCCGAAACCCCCCATCCATCCTTCCCTGGGCAAACCGGTAATTATTACAGATTGGGGACCAGACCTCTGCTCCCTCTGCTCCCACATGTCTCCTCCATTGCCCCCAGGCTCTCAGGGCCGCCACCACCAGGCGGCTGGTGGAGTACCGTGCCGGTGGGAACGGCAGAGGGGTCGTTATCAATGCCCCCAAACTGGTGCCCTTACATGAAGCCGCCTCCATACGCTCCCATGCCGCCCCTCCCCCCTCACCACCCACTTCCTGATCATGGCTATATTCGCCAACCCAATAGTAGTTACTGAAGTTTGGCAGCACCAGCCCGCCCTCTCCCCGGCTCCGCTCAATCATCCCCTTTTTTACTCGTGGGGTCTTGCCCGCCCAGACAAAGCCAGTGACCACTTTGTTGACCCATTTAAAAAAGGACCGCGGAATAAAGGTGGGGAAACACAAATAGGAATTTCGGGAGGACTGTCATCTTCACCATCTGGACCCTCCCAGCTAGTGACAACGGGAGGACGTCCCACCTTCGGAAATCATCCTTCATGTGGTCTACTAGCCGGGCCAGATTTAGCTTGTGCAGCCGTTCCCATTCCCGCGCCACTTGAATGCCTAGATACCGAAAGCTTCCCCCTACTAATCTAAACGGCAGTTCCCCCAGTCGCCTCTCCTGTCCCCTTGCCTGGATCGCAAACATCTCACTTTCCCCCGTATTTAGTTTATACCCCAAAAACCGGCCAAACTCCCCCAGAATCCTCGTGATTTCTTCCATTCCCTCTGCTGGGTCCGATACAGGAGCAGGTCGTCTGCGTAAAGTGAGACTCTGTGTTCCACTCCCCCCCGGACCAGCCCCTTGAAGCTCTCAGTGCAATTGCCAACGGCTCTATGGCTAACGCGAACAACAGTGGGGAGAGGGGGCATCCCTGTCTCGTCTCCCGATGCAGCCTAAAATAATCTGATGTTGTCCTATTCATCCGTACACTCGCCATAGGAGCCTGATACAGCAACCTGACCCAGTCAATAAAGCCCCCCCCAAATCCGAACCGTCCCAGTACCTCCCACAGATATTCCCATTCTACTCGATCAAAGGCCTTCTCTGCGCCCATTGCGATCACTACCTCCACCTCCCTACCTTCTGGGGGCATCATGATCACATTTAACAACCTTCTTACATTGGCCACCAACTGCCTTCCCTTAACAAATCCCGTCTGGTCCTCCCCAATAACGTCCGGAACACAGTCCTCAATCCTGGAGGACAAAATTTTGGCCAGCAGTTTGGCGTCCACATTCAATAGGGATATCGGCCTGTAGGACCCATACAGCTCCGGATCCTTGTCCCGCTTCAGGATCAGCAAAATCGTGGCCTTTGACATCGTCAGGGGAAGCATCCCTCTTTCCCTTGCCTCATTGAATGTCCTCAACAACACCGGCCCCAATATCCCAGAGAACATTTTATAGAACTCCACTGGGTACCCGTCCGGCCCCGGGGCTTTACCCGACTGCATGGCCTTCAGCCCTCCACTATCTCTTCCAACCCGATCGGGGCCCCCTACCCTTCTACCAGCTCCTCGTCCACCTTCGGGAAATTCAGCCCCCCTAGCAAGTGCCTCATCCCCTCCAGCCCAGGTGCGGGTTCCGACCCGTACAACCTACTATAAAACTCTTTAAACGCCTTATTCAACCCTGCTGAGCCTCCCACCAGGTTCCCATCTCTATCTTTTACTTTCCCTATCTCCCTGGCTGCCTCCCTCTTTCTAAGCTGCTGTGCAAGCATTCTGCTGGCCTTCTCTCCATATTCATAAATCGCCCTCCTCGCCTTTCTCAGCTGCTCCACCGCCCTCCCTGTGGTTAACAAGCCAAACTCCGCCTGTAGCCTCCGCCGTTCCCTTAAAAGCCCTGCCTCTGGGGTCTCCGCATACCTCCTATCGATCTGTAGTATCTCTTTTACCAGTAGGTCCGTCTCTGCTCTGTCTACCTTCTCCCTATGGGCCCGTATCGAGATCAGCTCCCCTCTGACCACCGCCTTCTGTGCTTCCCAGACCACCGCTGCTGAAATTTTCCCCGTGTCATTGACCAGGTAGTTCTGAATACATTTCCTCAGCTGCCCGCACACCTCTTCGTCAGCTAGGAGACCCACATCTAACCTCCATTGCGGGCGCTGGTTACTGTCTTTACTAACCTGCAGGTCAACCCAGTGCGGAGCATGGTCTGAGACTGTGATCGCCGCGTACCTCGTGTCCACCCCCTGCCAGTAAGGCCCTGCTCAAAATGAAGAAATCAATCCGGGAGTACTCTTTATGCACGTGTGAGTAGAAGGAGAACTCCTTCACCCTCGGCTGCCCAAATCTCCGTGTGTCCACCCCCCCATTTGCTCCATGAACCCTTTTAGTTCCTTTGCCATTGCTGGCACCCTGCCAGATTTTGAGCTTGACCGGTCCAAGCCAGGGTCAATAACCGTGTTGAAGTCCCCTCCCATGACCAGCTTACGCAAATCCAGGTTCGGTATCTTCAGTCCTCTCAAATGCGCGAACACGCGTGCCCCCTTGACCGGCCCACTTAGCCCTTGTACATTCCAGGTGATCAGTCTAGTCGGGGGGCTCATCGCGCCCCCCTTCGCCAATCAGCCATCCCCTCTCTTGGGCCAGTCTCCAGCCCGCGGCCCACGCCTCCACCGGCCCGCTCCCAGGCAGCCTCCGTCCCCGACCTCCTCTCTGTCCCTCAGCAAAAGTCCCTCCCTTGCCAGCAGAACATTCCCCCCCCCCCCCCACCCACCCCCAGCACAATGTAAATCAACCACTTTGATAAGCCTAACATCTGCTCACCCCCCACTACGCTTCCGTGAGCTAGCCCGCCCAGCTAGCTTGGTGGCCCTCACCCCTTGCGCCAGACATTCTCCCACCTATTGTTCCCTCCCCACCCCCACTCATACATACATATTCAAATGAAAAACAATCCCAACACAATTGCCCGACAGAGAAAAAAAACCCGCTAAACACAGAAAAGATCAAGCGAAAGATGCGGCATCGAGACAAACACACCTCCATCCCCCAACAGTGCAAATGTAAACTTTAACTCACTCAGCTCTGCAATACAGAAGGCATTACAAATAACATCCGCAAAACGAAAAACGAGACCTTTTTTAAACATGAACGTTGCAGCAAAGTTCAAAGTTCTCAGTCCACCAGCAGTCCTTTCCTTTTCGCGAAGTCCAGCGCGTCCTCAGGCGACTCAAAATAAAAATGTTGCTCCTTGTACGTGACCCAGAGACGGGCTGGAAACAGCAGCCTGAACTTCACCTTTTTCTTAAAAAGCGTTGACCTTATCTGGTTAAACCCCGCTCTTCTCCTGGCCACCTCCACACACAGGTCCTGATCGATCCGCAGGATACTGTTGTCCCATTTACAGCTCCGTGTCTGCTTGGCCCACTGTAGAATACGCTCCTTGTCCAAATACCTGTGGAATCTCACCACCATTGCCCTCGGGGGGTCTCCCATTCACGGCTTCCTCGCGAGTGCTCTGTGTGCCCTGTCCACCTCCAAGGGCATGGAGAATGCCCCATCCCCCAGCAGCTTCTCAAACATGTCCGCTATGTATGCCCCAGCACCCGCTCCTTCAGACCCCTCCGGGAGTCTCAAAGATTCTCAAGTTCTGCCGGCGGGACCTGTTCTCCAGGTCCTCCACCATCACCCAGAGAGTAGTGGGGGCATGGAATGCACTGCCTGTGGAAGTAATTGAGTCGGAAACATGAGGGACCTTCAAGCAGCTATTGGATAGGTACATGGATTACGGTAGAATGATACAGTGTAGATTGAGTTGTTCTTAAGGGCAGCACGGTAGCATTGTGGATAGCACAATTGCTTCACAGCTCCAGGATGCCAGGTTCGATTCCTGGCTTGGGTCACTGTCTGTGCGGAGTCTGCACGTCCTCCCCGTGTGCGTGGGTTTCCTCCCACAGTCCAAAGATGTGCAGGTTAGGTGGATTGGCCGTGATAAATTGCCCTTAGTGTTGGGTGGGGTTGCTGGGTTGTGGGGATAGGGTGGAGGTGTTGACCTTGGGTAGGGTGCTCTTTCCAGGAGCCGGTGCAGACTCGATGGGCCAGGTGGCCTCCTTCTGCACTGTAAATTCTATGATAATCTATGATTAATCTAGGACAAAGGTTCGGCACAACATCGTGGGCCGAAGGGCCTGTTCTGTGCTGTATTTTTCTATGTTTTCTATGTTCTATTTCCAGGAGCCTTTTCTGCTGGTCTCTGAGCATCCCCACCTCCAACTCCACTACAGTTTGATGTTCCTCCTGCCCAGCCAGCGCCTTCTCTACTTTCTGGATCGCCCGATCTTGGTCATCCAATTTGAAAAATGAAATATGAAAATCGCTTATTGTCACGAGTAGGCTTCAATGAAGTTACTGTGAAGAGCCCCTAGTCGCCTCATTCCGGCGCCTGTTCGGGGAGGCTGGTGCTCCAACTTATGCTCCAGCCGCGCAATTGCCTCTTTAATCCGGTCAAGTCAGTCCTGCTTCTGTTTGGCGAAGCTCTCCTGGATAACTTGCATCAGCTGCTCCGTTGACCGCTGGGTCGACAAACCAGAGGTCCGGTCCTCCGCCATGCTGTCTCCCGCTGCAGCTTCAGCCCAAGCCTTCTCTGTCTTTCTGTTTCTGCCTTTACGAGCACTTCTAGTTCTCCTCGCCATGCACCGATGTGGGAATTCAGTGCACAATTGCCTCCGGCATGGATTTTTCAAATCAAGTCTGGTAAAAAAATCGGGGGAAAAGATCCAAATGTCGGACCCGAGCGGGAGCCACCAAATGTGTGACTTACTCCTTTCATAGCCGCCACCGGATGTTGTTAGATACAGAGTAAAGCTCCCACCACACTGTCCCCATCAAACATCCCAGGACAGGTACAGCACGGGGTTAGATACAGAGTAAAGCTCCCACCACACTGTCCCCATCAAACACTCCCAGGACAGGTACAGGACGGGGTTAGATACAGAGTAAAGCTCCCTCTCCACTGTCCCCATCAAACACTCCCAGGACAGGAACAGCACGGGGTTAGACACAGAGTAAAGCTCCCTCTACACTGTCCCCATCAAACACTCCCAGGACTGGTACAGCACGGGGTTAGATACAGAGTAAAGCTCCCTCTACATTGTCCCCATCAAACACTCCCAGGACAGGGACAGCACGGGGTTAGATACAGAGTAAAGCTCCCTGTACACTGGCCCCATCAAACACTCCCAGGACAGGTACAGCACAGGGTTAGATACAGAGTAAAGCTCCCTCTACACTGTCCCCATCAAACACTCCCAGGACAGGTACAGCACGGGGTTAGATACAGAATAAAGCTCCCTCTACACTGTCCCCATCAAACACTGCCAGGACAGGTACAGCATGGGGTTAGATACAGAGTAAAGCTCCCTCTACACTGTTCCCATCAAACACTCCCAGGACAGGTACAGCACGGGGTTAGATACAGAGTAAAGCTCCCTCTGCACTGTCCCCATCAAACACTCCCAGGACAGATACAGCATGGGGTTAGATACAGAGTAAACCTCCCTCTGCACTATCGGGACAAGTGAAGCACACTCTCCCTGGGCCTGATCTGATTTCCTGCCCTATATCTGGGCCTTCTCATTAAGTTTTGAGTTGGAATTAAATGAGAGTAGTTTTGTGCATTGATTCAAACCTACAGGCACAGAGCTGAACTTCCCTAATGCATTCCGTGTGAATAGTAACAACGGGAGGTGGTGGCATAGTGGTATTGTCTCTGAACTAGTAACCCAGAGACCCAGGATAATGATCCGGGACCAGTGTTCGAATCCCATCTGGCAGGTGATGGAATTTAAACTCAATACGTCGCGGTATTGGGTTTGGAAGTTGTGGTCTGAGGAATGATGGTGGGTTCCTGCAGTGCATCTTGTAAATGGTACACACGGCTGCTCCTCTGTCAGCGATGGAGGGAGTGAATGGGCGCGATTTAACGGGAAAGAAACAGAGTCCTGTCTTGGGCACGTTTAGCGGGGGTGTTTCTTGGTGCAGCACCGAGAACGACCCCGCTATCAAACCGGGACTCCCTTTTCGGCCTGAGTGAGGAACGCCACAGGAAGAGATTGGGGCACTATATTTCAATGCCGCTCCAATCTCTCAACAACCTCGCCCCCCCCACACCCGCCCCACCACCACGGCCTCCGGACAACCCAGCGCCCAACGTATCAGCACCTCCAGCCACCCCCTCACCCTACCTCATAAGGGCAGGGCATCCCCATGCTCAATCTCCAGCATAGACGCCCTGGCAGTGCCACCCTGGCCGTGCCAGTACAGCAGTGCCAAGGTGCCTGGGTGGCAGCGGGAGTGCCGACATGCCCCCCCTTTCCAGCCAATTGCAAATACTTGTTTGAAGTTTAGTCACTGTTAGAATGTTGGAAAAACGTCAGAAAGACCCACCAGACAGCAATGCGACATCGGTCATCACCAGGTGTGATTTTTAAATCACAAAATATGTGAACTCGGGGAAGAGATCAAAATGGTGAAAGGGTTTCATTAGTGAATAGTGAAAGCATTTGAATCACCTGGGGTCATAAAGGTGCTATAGAAATGCAAACCTCTGTCTCTATCTTCTCTCTCTCGTGTGTGTGCTCTCACATTACTCGCTTTCTCACCTACTAACTGGTACTGTATGGTTAGATGTGACTTCTGCCCAATCGTGAAAGGTTTGACTTTGTTTCAGCAACTTTCACATCCGCAGGATATGTCCAGGTGATTTCACCAATACGTTGGTTCTTGGAAAATGACCCTTCAAATAGTCTGTTGAGCAAGGAATTTGGGCCTGAACACCGGGAAGAGAGCCTGTTCTTTATTTAGCACCATGTAGCTGCTTGCATCTAACTGAGTGGACAGACATGGTCGTGATTTTCCCTCTCATTCAGATGACAGGGTTCCTGAGTGCGGATCTCCCTCATTATTATAATGAAGAGCCCGGCTAGATAATGATGTCCTAAAGTGAGTCCTGAGCCTATAACGTTAAGACTTTGAAAATGGAATGATTCAGGGCACTGCATTGTCCTTCATTCTTTCAGTGTCACTGGCTGGGCCGGCATTTGTTGCTCATCCCTAACTTGTCCATGAGCAGTGGCCACCTTCTTGACTACTTCTGAGTGTCTCGCTCGGCCATTTCAGAGGAGCAGTCAAGATTTGGCCACGACGATGTGTGGCTGTGGAGTCACGTGCAGGCCCGACCGGGTAAGGAGGGCAGATTTCCTTCCCTCAAGGGCATTAGTGAAACCAGATGGGTTTTTAGACAATCGAGAATAGTTGCCGCGGTCACTATTTCCAAATTTGTTGACTAAATTTAAATTCCACCAGCTGCTGTGTGGGGTTTGGGCCTACATCCCAGGAGAATTTGCGACCAGTGACATTACCTGAATGACAGACTCACTCTGGCCACAGGTTGCGTGATTAGCCATGTCACAGTGTGGGTGTGCAGTGCCTGCCGTCACCGGGTGTCTTGTAGCGCACGGTGCTGGGTGTGTAGTAACTCGTGCCACTCGACCAAAATACTTTTCCTTTTCTCCCCTCTTTCAGTTGCCGTCAAGAAGATCTTGGAAGCAGAGACTGGTTTGAAAATCGTGCAGGCTGGTGTGGGTGAGGTAAGTGGCTCTATCGAGCTCCTCCAGTTGTCCCATGCTCACCGGGCGTGCCACCGCAGCAAAGACACTGGTGAGTGTGACATACCGACAGGGCCCCAGATGTTCGTCAGAGCTTCACCCAAATGCAACAGCACTTTGACCCCCCCGAGAGATTCAGGTTCCCTTTGCGATAAAAGACCAACGGTCCGTCAGCCTTTTGAAACCATGTTTGCTCCTGTCCACGAGGTTTTAGCGATTTCTGTACTTGAACCCCTAAATCTCTCTCTCCTTGTCCACCGCCCCTCGATTCTTTCATTTAGTCATAAAGTTTTACAGCACAGAATGAGGCCCTTCAGCCCATCGTATCCATGCAGGCCATCAAGTATCTATCTATCCTAATCCCGGGCAGCACGGCGGCGCAGTGGTTAGCACTGCCTCACGGCGCCGAGGTCCCAGGTTCGATCCCGGCTCTGGGTCACTGTCCGTGTGGAGTTTGCACATTCTCCCCGTGTCTGCGTGGGTTTCGCCCCCACAACCCAAAGATGTGCAGGCTAGGTGGATTGGCCACGCTAAATTGCCCCTTAATTGGAAAAAATTAATTGGGTACTCTAAATTTAAAAAACAAATCTATTCTAATTCCATTTTCTAGCACTTGGTCGTGTATGCAGTGGCATTTCATAATCTAATAATCTTTATTGTCACAAGCAGGCTTACATTAACACTGCAATAAAGTTACTGTGAAAAGCCCCTGGTCGCCACACTCTGGCGCCTGTTCGGGTACACTGAGGGGGAATTCAGAATGTCCAATTCACCGAACAGCACGAATTTCGGGACTTGTGAGAGGAAACCGGAGCACCCGGAGGAAACCCACGCAGACACGGGGAGAACATGCAGACTCCGCACAAACAATGTCCCAAGCTGGGAATCGAACCTGGGACCCTGGCGCTGTGAAGCCACAGTGCGAACCACTGTGATACCGTGCCTCCCATTCAAGTTTTCATCAAAATTCTTCTCAGATGTTATGGGGATACCCGCCTCCACCACCTTTTCAGGCACCGAGTTCCAGATTCCCACCACCCTCTGGGCAAAAATGTTTTACTCAAATCACCTCTTGTCTTAAATCTGTGTCCCCCTGGCTATTGACCCCTCTACCAAGGGGAAACATTTCTTCCTATCCACCCTATCAATGCCCCTCATACTTTTGTCCACCTCAATCAGGTCCCTCCTCAGTCTTCTCTGCTGTAAGGAGAACAACCTCAACCTAACCAGCCTCTTTTCACAGCTGGAACGCTCCAGCCCAGGCAGCATCCTAGTGAATCTCCTCTGCACCCTCTCCCATGCAAGCACATCCTTCCTATCGCGTGTCGATCCAACCTGCACACAGGGCTCCAGTTTGGAAAATATTCTGATTTATCTTTCTTGGGCCTCACGCTTCCCCACATTGAAATCCAGCTGCCGCAGTTACGTCCACTCACTGTCTCTTTATTTAAAAAATAATTTTTATTAAAGTTTTCATAAAATATCAATAACAAAATGAGAAAGGAACCCAACAGGGTTAAGTACAAAACACAGTCCAAAAAAGCAACCCTCCATACCCGCCTCCCCTCCCTGTACATAAATAATAAATTAACATTAACACCCCGACTTAACAAAACAGGTATATACACCCCCTCAGACCCCCCAGTGTAAATAACAAAAACAAAAATAAAGTAACCCCCCCCGCCCCCCGAGTTGCTGCTGCCATTGACCAATGTCTACCGTTCTGCCAGGAAGTCTAAGAACGGTTGCCACCGCCTAAAGAACCCTTGTGCCGACCCTCTCAAGGCGAATTTCACCCTCTCCAACTTAATGAACCCAGCCATATCGCTGATCCAGGATTCCACGCTCGGGGGCCTCGCATCCCACCACTGAAGAAGAATCCTTCGCCGGGCTACCAGGGACGCAAAGGCCAGAATACCGGCCTCTTTCGCCTCCTGCACTCCCGGTCCACTCACTGTCCCAACGCCTCTTTGCGACTTTTACCTGCGCTGACTGTGTCACCCATGGGTGGCTGGAGTGGGTGACACCGAGGCCATCTCCGCACTGCTTACACACAACCCTCCTCGGGGTTCCAGCAGATGAAACAGTTTGGAGTCTGTGAGCATCAAAGGGTGTTGGCACTCATCATAAAACAAGACACATTTATGGGGCAGTTAATTAACGGCCCATTTAAAAAGAAAGTCTGGCTCTCAGGCTCTACTAAAGCTGAGCATGCCTTTCTCTCCCCAGCTCCCTTCCTTCCATTGTGTTTACTAATTGGGGAGGTGTTACAGTTCAAAGCCAGTGACCTTCTAAAAGGAGAATAATGCCCTGATTATATTCCCATTCATTTCCCATTTCCTCTTGTTCTTTGTTCCAAGGCATAATTTGGCTCTTGTGGAAGCATCGCTTATCCACAAGGTCTAATTAACGTGCGAGGCTGCTTAGAGAACTCCTCAATGTTTTATATATGTCTATATATATGTTTCTGGAACATACCTCTTCATTCACCTGAGGAAGGAGGAGCGCTCCGAAAGCTAGTGATTCGAAACAAACCTGTTGGACTTTAACCTGGTGTTGTAAGACTTCTTACTGTGCTCAATGTAAAGCAGTGCAGTGTTTTACCGCAACAACAACTTGCATTTATAAAGCGCCTTTCACGTGGGAAGACATACCAAGGCACCTAAGAACAACCCACATTTATGCAGCGCCTCTCAGCGAATGTAACTTGCCAAGGCGCATCGCAGGAGCACTGTAAAACAAATTATCACCCTGAGATACATAGAGTCGTGGCACAGGAAGGCACCATTCGGCCCATCGCGTCCGTGCCGGCCCTCTGTAGAACACTGGTTCCGCATGCAGAATGTGAATGCATGAGAGGGAGAGCGCGGAGAGGAGATTCACGAGAATGGTTCCAGCGATGAGAATCTTCAGTTATGAGGACAGATTGCGGAAGTTGAGACCCTTTTCCTTGGAACCAAGAAAGCAGGGAGGAGATTTGATGCAGTGTTCAAAATAGTGAGGGG
Source organism: Scyliorhinus torazame (assembly GCF_047496885.1). Lineage (NCBI taxonomy): Eukaryota > Metazoa > Chordata > Chondrichthyes > Carcharhiniformes > Scyliorhinidae > Scyliorhinus > Scyliorhinus torazame. Next base: position 19,400,373 of record NC_092708.1, read on the forward strand.
CGTGGACAGAGTAGATAAGGAGAAATTATTTAGCTCAGTTGGCTGGACAGCTGGATCGTGATGCGGAACGAGGCCAGCAGCGTGGGTTCAATTCCCCGTACTGGCCTTCTCAACCTCGTCTGGGGTGTGGCGAAGCTCAGGTTAAACCACCCCCAGCCAGCTCTCTCTCTCTCACAGGCGAAAGCAGCCTGTGGTCATCTGGGACTGTGGCAACTTTACTTCAGCTAAATCTGACATAATCTTGACCCCAATCAGATCTCCCCTCAATCCCCTTTCCAGTGAGGAGAACAGGCCCACATAAGGGGACATTAGCTCTTGGTCAAAGCGTTAGGAACTTGGTTATTAGGAGCAGGAGTCTGCAATTCAGCCCTTCAAGCCTGCTCCGCCGTTCACTCACATCATGGCTGATGTCTTCCTGGTCTGAAATCTACCCCCTCTCCTGTTCCCCACATCCCTTTATCAGAAATGTATCTATCTCCCTCTTGAAACCATTTAATGATTCAGACACACCCGCAATACGGGGCAGCGAATTCCAAAATTTCGCCACCTTCTGCGAGAAGTGGTTCCTCCCTTGCGGTTTTAAGGAGCGTCTTAAAGGAGGAGCGTGAGGTAGTGAGGCAGAGCGAGGGAAGGAGGGAATTCCAGAGCTTGGGTCGGAAGTGGAGTGATTAAAATCATGGATGCTCAATAAGCCAGAATTAGAACACCGAGATCACGGAGGGTCGAGGAGGTGGAGGAGATGTCAGAGATAGGGAGGAGTCAATGTGGGCGACCACCCAGGAGAGTGTCGGAATGGTCCAGAGGCGCCAGCGGCACAAATGAGAGTTTAGCAGCAGGTGAGCTCAGTCGAGTTAAGTTAGGAAGATGGAATACGGTGCTCCCAGTGAGGCCGCAAATATTAAAAGCTGATCTCAGGATCAAATGTGACACCAAGGGCAGAAATCTACGCTCCCACAGAAAGCAAAATATAGTAAAAACTGGAAAGAAGAATTCTGGCCTGAATTAGTCTCATATCGGGCAGCACGGTAGCATGGTGGATAGCACAATTGTTTCACAGCTCCAGGGTCCCAGGTTCGATTCCGGTTTGGGTCACTGTCTGTGTGGAGTCTGCACGCTCTCCCCGTGTGTGCGTGGGTTTCCTCCGGGTGCTCCGGTTTCCTCCCACAGGTCCAAAGATGTGCAGGTTAGGTGGATTGGCCATGATAAATTGCCCTTAGTGTCCAAAATTGCCCTTAGTGTTGGGTGGGGTTACTGGGTTATGGGGATAGGGTGGAGGGGATGGGCCGAATGGCCTCCTTCTGCACTGTAAATTCTATGATAATCGTAAAAAGGGGAATAATATTCGTAAAAAGGGGAAATAAAAATACTGCTCCAAACTTTTTCCTATTTCTTCCCCCCCCCCCCCCCACAAACCCCCTCCCGCCAAGACGTTTGGGGGGGGGGGGGGGGGCGTGAAATTGCATGGACAGAATTCGCCCCGAGTTCCCACCCACCCCGACAGGGTAGCGACTTTAGGGGCGAGATTCTCCCCTACCCGGCAGGGCGGGGGGTTCCGGCTGGATGGAGTGGCGGGAACCACTCCGGCGTCAGGCTGCCCCAAAGGGGAAGTCTCAGCACCTTTAGGGCCCAAGCCCTCACCTTGAGGGGCAAGGCCCACGCCGGAGTGGTTTCCGCTCCGCCGGCTGGCGAGAAAGGCCTTTGGCGCCACGCTAGCCGGGACGGAAAGGTCTTCGCTGGGCGACGCATGCGCGGGTGCGTCAGCGGCTGCTGACGTCATCCCCACGCATGCACAGGGGAGGGAGTCTCTTCCGCCTCCGCCATAGTGAAGACCAGGGCGAAGGCAGAAGAAAAAGAGTGCCCCCACGGCACAGGCCCGCCCATGGATCGGGGGGCCCCGATCGCGGGCCAGGCCACCGTGGGGGTACCCCCCCGGGGCCAGATCGCCCCACGCCCTCCCCCCCCCCCCCAGGACCCCGGAGCCCGCCCGCGCCGCCTTGTCCCGCCGTTCAAAAGGTGATTTAATCCACGCCGGAGGGAGAGAGTTGACAGCGGCGGGACTTCGGCCTATCACGGGCCGGAGAATCGCCGGGGGTGGGCCCGCCGACCGGCGCGGCGCGATTCCCGCCCCCGCCGAATCTCTGGATGGCGGAGAATTCGGGACACGGCGGGGGCGGGATTCACGCCAGCCCCCGGCGATTCTCCGACCCGGTGGGGGGGGTCGGAGAATCGCGCCCCCAGTTCCAGGCAGCTAGTGGACCAGTTGACTTTTATAAATGAATTATACAGATTGGCTGAAGGCTAAAGTGACCTTAAGTCAGAACTGATAAGAGACAGAATCGTTGTCAAAGTGGCTGAGAAAGCCCTTTCAGACATACTAGGAGCCAAGGAAGACCTGACTCTAGGAAAGGCCACGCAGACAGACAGGATGAAATAAAACAACACGCTGCTTCCTCGGCAACATCGCCTGAAAACGCAGCGTTAGCTTTCGCAGGGACACTGAGGACACCCAGCTCTTCCCACCCCTCCACTGTTGCTAAATTATCAGACTGCTTATCCGACATCCGGCAGAAATTCCCTCCAATGAAACACTGGGGAAACCGAAGCCAGTATTATTGGCTCCCGTTCCAAACTCTGTTCCCTAGCTCCTGACTCCATTCCGCCCCCCCTGCCAACAGTCCGCGGTTAAGCCACTCCACTTGCAATAGGCGGGACTTCTGCCGCTCACTCAGGAAGAGGTCCCGCCTTGGAGAGCTGCCGGCCAATCAGGTTGGCCAGTCTCTCCAGGCGCAGCGCTGCGGTGGCCAGAATAGGCACTGCAGGGAGGCTGCCTGGAACTCGGTCCCAGATTGCTGAGTTCAGGGAAGGACAACCTTAACTGTTCTGCTGGTCTTCAAGACGGTCAGATCGTGATCCCATTGAATGGCGGAGCAGACGCGATGGGCCAAATGGACTGTTTCTGCTCCTATGTTGATGGTCTTCTGGCGCTGCAGTGACAGTTATTTTCAGAAGGGCATCTCGCGTTTGTCGTGTTTTGGTGGCCTCCCACGGCGATGACAGTCCCGACCAATTTGTCTTTAGCTTGGGTGGGTTCAATTCTCCGTACTGGCCTTCTCAACCTCGCCTGGGGTGTGGCGAAGCTCAGGTTAAACCACCACCAGCCAGCTCTCTCTCTCTCACAGGGGAAAGCTTTGTGCACTGATTTACTCAACCAGCTATTCTGGGCCTTCCCTGTGGTATCGGAAGCTTTGCAATCCTGGTGCTTTGCAATCGATTTTGGCTCAGCGTTTTAAACCTTCCTCTGTTTTCCTTGCACCGAGCCTGGCCGCTACGTGGCCTGGCCGTTGGCCGCTACGTGGCCTGGCCTTGGCCGCTACGTGGCCTGGCCGTTGGCCGCTACGTGGCCTGCCGCTGATTCGGGACCCGGGCTGGCCCCAGCGTCTCGCAACCAGGCTGCTCTGACTTGATTTTTACAGCACTGAAGCTTTTCATACTCGTCCTGGCTTAGAGCTCTGTGAGCATTCACAACGGACCCTCCACAACAAACAACAAAGAACAAAGAAATATACAGCACAGGAACAGGCCCTTCGGCCCTCCAAGCCCGTGCCGACCATGCTGCCCGACTAAACTACAATCTTCTACACTTCCTGGGTCCGTATCCCTCTATTTCCATCCTATTCATGTATTTGTCAAGATGCCCCTTAAATGTCCCTATCGTCCCTGCTTCCACCACCTCCTCCGGCAGCGAGTTCCAGGCACCTACTACCCTCTGCGTATAAAACTTGCCTCGTACATCTACTCTAAACCTTGCCCCTCTCACCTTAAACCTATGCCCCCTAGTAATTGACCCCTCTACCCTGGGGAAAAGCCTCCGACTATCCACTCTGTCTGTGCCCCTCATAATTTTGTATACCTCTATCAGGTCGCCCCTCAACCTCCTTCGTTCCAGTGAGAACAAACCAAATTTATTCAACCGCTCCTCATAGCTAATGCCCTCCATACCAGGCCACATTCTGGTAAATCTCTTCTGCACCCTCTCTAAAGCCTCCACATCCTCCTGGTAGTGTGGCGACCAGAATTGAACACTATACTCCAAGTGTGGCCTAACTAAGGTTCTATACAGCTGCAACATGACTTGCCAATTCTTATACTCAATGCGCCGGCCAATGAAGGCAAGCATGCCGTATGCCTTCTTGACTACCTTCTCCACCTGTGTTGCCCCTTTCAATGACCTGTGGACCTGTACTCCTAGATCTCTTTGACTTTCAATACTCTTGAGGGTTCTACCATTCACTGTATATTCCCTACCTGCATTAGACCTTCCAAAATGCATTACCTCACATTTGTCCGGATTAAACTCCATCTGCCATCTCTCCGCCCAAGTCTAAAAACAATCTAAATCCTGCTGTATCCTCTGACAGTCCTCATCGCTATCCGCAATTCCACCAACCTTTGTGTCGTCTGCAAACTTACTAATCAGACCAAAATCAGGCAAAAATCAGACAAGATCCTGTCCTATCCACCGCTGCGCAGTGGAGGTTTTCTGCTTCTGCCTTTCTGTTTCCAAGTCTGCAAAGGAGCTTCTTTCAGACAAGTGTCTTCAGTCCAGCTGCTTTCAGCCGGGTCAGAATACTTCTCCTTCAGTTTTCCAACTTTCTGCTCCAGCCTCTCTCAGGTTCCGGGTTTGTTCCATTAGCTGCCCCCATGTTGTATATTCAGTCGGTCTCACAAAGAGGTTCTGAGTCTGGTATGGTTGATCATTTTATTGATAACACATTATTAAGTACATTTATCCAGGATGTAGCCCATAATAGACCTAACTCCATGCTGGGAAAAGGAAGAGCGACGGGCAGTCACATGGTTTTCGAGACTTGTTATCGTGGATCGGGGGGTCATCCCCGACCCCAGGACAGATACGAGTGTGAGGAATTCATCTGTAATAAAAAAGACCATTTATAAGCCTGGTGCAGAGTCCAAAGGACTGCTCCCGGGTTTCCCAAACAAATCATTGGTGACTCCAGTGAGCAAGCTTGAGGATGACCCTGAAGAGACATCGGAAGACTATGAGCTCAACATGGTGAGATCAAGCAAAACACTAGCCGCCCCCCCCCCCATTGAAATTGTTCTTCTTGTTAACGGCTGTCCACTAAAGAAGGAGGTTCATACAGGTGCGTCTGTCACAGCTGGAGGAGGAGGGCAGATGTTCAGGTATCCACAAAGAGAGCTGCAGCCTTTGCACCTCAGCAGTACGTTGGTCATTTGAGGCACCTGTACTGGGGAGGCACTGGAGATATCGGGAATAACGTCAGTGCCATAGGTTACCAACACCAGTCCGCCCAGCTGTCCATAATCGTAGCAAAAAAAGACCGAGCCTCGTGGAGCGAGACTGTCTGAAGAAAATCAAGCTAAACTGGCTAGAGATAGCCAGAGATATTCCAGGTCTTCCAGAGAGAGTTGACATGCACCAAAGGGGCGAAAGCCAAGATATATATAGAGCCAGAAGTATTGCCACAATGTTTACAGCCCAAGCGGGGCCTTTTACTCTACACCAAAATGTTGAAGAGAAGTTGAAGCATCTGGAAGACTCGGGGTGGTTACTCCAGTACAGTTTTCAGAATGGACAGCACCGATGGTGTTTATCCGGACCACACAGGAAGGATTTGTGGCGGTTCCAAGGTGACTGTGAACAGGGCTGCTAAAGTGGATAGATACCCAATAGCCAGGATAGAGGACCTCTACCCAAAATAGGAAGGAGGCCTCAAGTACAAAGAACAAAGAACAAAGAAATGTACAGCACAGGAACAGGCCCTTCGGCCCTCCAAGCCCGTGCCGACCATGCTGCCCGACTAAACTACAATCTTCTACACTTCCTGGGTCCGTATCCCTCTATTCCCATCCTATGTCCTCCGGGACATCCCCTGAAGACAGCGAGGATCCAAAGATTTCTGTCAAGGCCTCAGCAATTTCCTCTCCAGCCTCCTTCAGTATTCTGGGGTAGATTCCATCAGGCCCTGGGGACTTATCTACCTTAATATTTTTTAAGACACCCAACACCTCGTCTTTTTGGATCTCAATGTGACCCAGGCTATCTACACACCCTTCTCCAGACTCAACATCGACCAATTTCTTCTCTTTGGTGAATACTGATGCAAAGTATTCATTTAGTACCTCGCCCATTTCCTCTGGCTCCACACATAGATTCCCTTGCCTATCCTTCAGTGGGCCAACCCTTTCCCTGGCTACCCTCTTGCTTTTTATGTACGTGTAAAAAGCCTTGGGATTTTCCTTAACCCTATTTGCCAATGACTTTTCGTGACCCCTTCTAGCCCTCCTGACTCCTTGCTTAAGTTCCTTCCTACTTTCCTTATATTCCACGCAGGCTTCGTCTGTTCCCAGCCTTTTAGCCCTGACAAATGCCTCCTTTTTCTTTTTGACGAGGCCTACAATATCTCTCGTCATCCATGGTTCTCGAAAATTGCCGTATTTATCCTTCTTCCTCACAGGAACATGCCGGTCCTGAATTCCTTTCAACTGACACTTGAAAGCCTCCCAAATGTCAGATGTTGATTTGCCCTCAAACATCCGCCCCCAATCTATGTTCTTCAGTTCCCGCCTAATATTGTTATAATTAGCCTTCCCCCAATTTAGCACATTCATCCTAGGACCACTCTTATCCTTGTCCACCAGTACTTTAAAACTTACTAAATTGTGGTCACTGTTACCGAAATGCTCCCCTACTGAAACATCTACCACCTGGCCGGGCTCATTCCCCAATACCAGGTCCAGTACCGCCCCTTCCCTAGTTGGACTGTCTACATATTGTTTTAAGAAGCCCTCCTGGATGCTCCTTACAAACTCCGCCCCGTCTAAGCCCCTGGCACTAAGTGAGTCCCAGTCAATATTGGGGAAGTTGAAGTCTCCCATCACCACAACCCTGTTGTTTTTACTCTTTTCCAAAACCTGTCTACCTATCTGCTCCTCTATCTCCCGCTGGCTGTTGGGAGGCCTGTAGTAAACCCCCAACATTGTGACTGCACCCTTCTTATTCCTGATCTCTACCCATATAGCCTCACTGCCCTCTGAGGTGCCCTCTCGCAGTACAGCTGTGATGTTCTCCCGAACAAGTAGCGCAACTCCACCTCCCCTTTTACATCCCCCTCTATCCCGCCTGAAACATCTAAATCCTGGAACGTTTAGCTGCCAATCCTGCCCTTCCCTCAACCAGGTCTCTGTAATGGCAACAACATCATAGTTCCAAGTACTAATCCAAGCTCTAAGTTCATCTGCCTTACCCGTAATACTTCTTGCATTAAAACATATGCACTTCAGGCCACCAGACCCACTGTGTTCAGCAACTTCTCCCTGTCTGCTCTGCCTCAGAGCCACACTGTCCCTATTCCCTAGTTCTCCCTCAATGCTCTCACCTTCTGACCTATTGCTCCCGTGCCCACCCCCCTGCCATACTAGTTTAAACCCTCCCGTGTGACACTAGCAAACCTCGCGGCCAGGATATTTATGCCTCTCCGGTTTAGATGCAACCCGTCTTTCTTATACAGGTCACACCTGCCCCGGAAGAGCTCCCAGTGGTCCAGATAATGGAAACCCTCCCTCCTACACCAGCTGTTTAGCCACGTGTTTAGCTGCTCTATCTTCCTATTTCTAGTCTCACTGGCACATGGCACAGGGAGTAATCCCGAGATTACAACCCTCGAGGTCCTGTCTTTTAACTTTCTGCCTAGCTCCCTGAACTCCTGCTGCAGGACCTCATGCCCCTTCCTGCCTATGTCGTTAGTACCAATATGTACAACGACCTCTGCCTGTTTGCCCTCCCCCTTCAGGATGCCCTCTACCCGTTCGGAGACATCCTGGACCCTGGCACCAGGGAGGCAACATACCATCCTGGAGTCTCTTTCACGTCCACAGAAGCGCCTATCTGTGCCCCTGACTATAGAGTCCCCTATTACTATTACTCTTCTGCGCTTTGACCCTCCCTTCTGAACATCAGAGCCAGCCGTGGTGCCACTGCTCTGGCTGCTGCTGTTTTCCCCTGATAGGCTATCCCCCCCGACAGTATCCAAAGGGGTATATCTGTTCGAGAGGGGGACAACCACAGGGGATTCCTGCACTGACTGCCTGCCCTTTCTGGTGGTCACCCATTTCTCTGCCTGCACCTTGGGTGTGACCACCCAAGTACGCTAAATTGGATCGAAGCCATGCATACCAGCAGCTCGAATTGGAGGAGGAATCAAGAAAGTTGGTCGCCATAAACAAAGGCTCGTTCCAGTGTACGAGGTTGTCCTTCGGTATTTCATCAGCCTGTGCTATATTTCAGCGCACAACAAAGAGCCTTTTACAGGGTATCCCAGTGGTTGTTGTGCATATGGGCAACGTCCTCGTGATGGGGACAGCACCAGAGGAACACAGGGGACGCGAGCGAATGGCCTCGTCGCGTCTGAGGCCATTAAATTTTGTGAGAGGCCTCTTGCGGGATTTGCGATGCTCGGAACGCCTCGCGAGATGTCGCTATCTAGATCCAGATTCACCTTACGTGAGCAGTTAAGCTCACTTAAATATGCCGGTGCCCTTGCTCCTTAAACCTGGGAAAGAACACTCACACCTTGGAGACTTTGCCATGGCGCCGTTTAGAACTAGTCCTCACAAACGTGGAACAGGTGTAACGACACGGGGGGGTTCTCCCAGCCATTAGAGGCCCCCGGCTGGTTGGACTCTGGGCAGGGAGGTACCCTGGCATTCTTGCTGCCACCTGCGCCCCTTGGCACTGCCTCCCAGGCACCCTGGCATTGCCACCCTAATGCTAATGCTCCATCGTTGAGTATATTCAAGGGTGGGATAGACAGAGTTTTGGATTCTCAGGAAATTAAGGGATGTGGGGAGCGGGCGGGAAAGTGGACTGGAAGCTCAAGGTCATCCAGGATCGAATTGAATGGCGGAGCTGGCTCGATAGGTCATATGTCTATGTAAACATAGAAAATAGAAACAGGAGGCGGCCATTCGGCCCTTCGAGCCTGCTCCGCCATTCATTATGATCATGATCAAGTTCAGTACCCAGACCCCGCCTTCCCCCCCATATCCCTTGATCCCATACCAGCCTCCCCGAACAGGCGCCGAAATGTGGCGACGAGGGGCTTTTCACAGTTAGCCTACTTGTGACAATAAGAGATTATTATTATTATTATCCCTTTAGCCCAAGAGCTATATCTAATTCCTTCTTGAAATTACACACCAATTTTGCCTCAACTACTTTCTGCGGATTCCACAGATTCACCGCTCTCTGCGTGAAGAAATTTCTCCTCACCTCAGTCCTAAAAGGTTTACCCCTTATCCTCACACTATAGAACATAGAACAGTACAGCACAGTACAGGCCCTTCAGTCCACAATGTTGTGCCGACCATTTATCCTAATCTAAGATCAACCTAACCTACACCCCTTCAATTTACTGCTGTCCATGTGTCTGTCTAATAGTCGCTTAAATGTCTCTAATGACTCTGACTCCACCACCTCTGCTGGCAGTGCATTCCACACACCCACCGCTCTCTGTGTAAAGAACCAACCTCTGACATCTCCCCTATACCTTCCCCCAATCACCTTAAAATTATGTCCCCTTGTGAAAGCCATTTCCACCCTGGGGAAAATTCTCTGGCTATCCACTCTATCCATGCCTCTCATCACCTTGTACACCTCTATCAAGTCACCTCTCTGCCTTCTTCGCTCCAGTGAGAAAAGCCCAGCTCCCTCAACTTTTCTTCATAAGACATGCCCTCCAGTCCAGGCAGCATCCTGGTAAATCTCCTCTGTACCCTCTCCAAAGCATCCACATCCTTCCTGTAATGAGGGACGAGATTTTCCGACCCCCGCCGGGTCGGAGAATCGCCGGGGGCTGGCGTGAATCCCGCCCCCGCTGGTTGCCGAATTCTCCGGCACCGGATATTCGGTGGGGGCGGGAATCGCGCCGCGCCGGTTGGCGGGACCCCCCCCGACCCGCGATTCTCCGGCCCGGATGGGCCAAAGTCCCGCTGCTAAAATGCCTGTCCCGCCGGCGTAGATTAAACCACATACCTTACCGGCGGGACAAGGCGGCGCGGGCGGGCTCCGGGGTCCTGGGGGGGCCCGGGGCGATCTGGCCCCGGGGGGTGCCCCCACGGTGGCCTGGCCCGCAATCGGGGCCCACCGATCCGCGGGCCTGTGCCGTGGGGGCACTCTTTTCCTTCCGCCTTCGCCACGGTCTCCACCATGGCGGAGGTGGAAGAGACTCCCTCCACTGCGCATGCGTGGGAATGCCGTCAGCGGCCGCTAACGCTCCCGCGCATGCGCCGCCCGGAGATGTTATTTCCGTGCCAGCTGGCGGGGCACCAAAGGCCTTTTCCGCCAGCTGGCGGGGCGGAAATTCGTCCGGCGCGGGCCTAGCATTCCGCACCTTTGGGGCGGCACGATGCCCGACTGATTTGCGCCATTTTGGGCGCCAGTCGGCAGACATCGCGCCAACACCGGAGAATTTCGCCCGAGGTGACCAGAACTGAACACAATATTCCAAGTGTGGTCTAACCAGGATTTTATAAAGCTGCAGCAAAACCTCGCGGCTCTTAAACTCAATCCCCCTGTTAATGAAAGCCAACACACCATACGCCTTCTTAACAACCCTATCAACCTGGGTGGCAACTTTGAAGGATCTATGTACGTGGACCCCAAGATCCCTCTGTTCCTCCACACTTCCAAGAATCCTGCCTTTAACCCTGTATTCAGCATTCAAATTTGACCTTCCAAAATGAATCACTTCACATTTATTGAGGTTGAACTCCATCTGCCACTTCTCAGCCCAGCTCTGCATCCTGTCAATGTCCTGTTGTAACCTGCAACAACCCTCAACACTATCTACAACTCCCCCAATCTTCGTGTCTTCGGCAAACTTACTAACCCACCCTTCCACTTCCTCATCCAAGTCATTTATAAAAACCACAAAGAGCAGAGGTCCCAGAACAGATCCCTACGGGACACCACTGATCACCGACCTCCAGGCGGAATACGTTCCATCCACTACCACTCGCTGTCTTCTTTCGGCCAGCCAATTCTGTATCCAGACAGCCAGATTTCCCTGTATCCCATGCCCCCTATGACCCCTAGTTCTGGACTCCCCCACCATCGGGAACATTCTTTCTGAATCTACCCTGTCTAATCCTGTTAGAATTTTGTAAGTTTCTACGAGATCCCCTCTAACTCTTCTTAACTCCAATGAATGTAATCCTAACCGACTCAATCTCTCCTCATATGACAGACCCGCCACCCCAGGAATCAGCCTGGTAAACCTTCGCTGCCGTCCCTCCATAGCAAGAACATCCTTCCTCAGATAAGGACACCAAAACTGCCCACAATACTCCAGGTGTGGCCTCACCAATGCCCGAGACAATTGCAGTAAATCATCCCTAATCCTATACTCAAATGAAATGAAAATGAAATGAAATGAAAATCGCTTACTGTCACAAGTAGGTTTCAAATGAAATTACTGTGAAAAGCCCCTAGTCGCCACATTCCACCGCCTGTTCAGGGAGGCTGGTACGGGAATTGAACCGTGCTGCTGGCCTGCCTTGGTCTGCTTTAAAAGCCAGCTCTTTAGCCCTGTGCTAAACCAGCCCCTGTCCTCTCGCTATGAAGGCCAACATGAAGGCCTGTTTTCTCTCTACCCTTTTTGAACAGCGGGGTTACATTCGCTACCCTCCAATCTGTAGGAACCATTCCAGAGGCCAGAGAATTTTTGAAAATGAACACCAATGGATCTACTATTTCTCGGGCCACTTCCTTAAGATTATCAGGCCCTGGAGAGTTTCTACCTTCAATCCCATTAATTTCTCCGAAGCCATTTTTTATTAATACTGATTTTCTTCAGCTCCTTACTAAAACTTATGCTTCTGGTACATGTACATGTCATAGGAGGGTCTGGTACACACAGGGTTAATGTGGGATTGAGTACAGTACAGCCCACACAGCGGCATAAGAAGGCATATGACCTGGACCCAGGGTCAGTCTAGAGAGGGACAGAAATGTGGCAAGATCTAGGATGGACCCACATCTGTACCCGCTTCTGCGAATATATCATTAATGAAGACGTTATGTTGGTATACTGAAGACTACACAGCCTACTTCATGGTGTCCAAAACAAGATGCTTCAGTCTACTCTACTCAAGAAGGTTGAGGGGCGACCTGATAGAGGTCTACAAAATTGAGGGGCATAGACAGAGTGGATAGTCAGAGACGTTTTCCCCAGGGTAGAGGGGTCAATTACTAGGGGGCATAGGTTTAAGGTGCGAGGGGCAAGGATTAAAGGAGATGTACGAGGCAAGTTTTTTACACAGAGGGTAGTGGGTGCCTGGAACTCGCTGCCGGAGGAGGTGGTGGAAGCAGGGACGATAGCGGCGTTTAAGGGGCATCTTCACAAATACATGAATAGGATGGGAATAGAGGGATACGGACCCCGGAAGTGTAGAAGATTTTAGTTTAGACGGCCAGCATGGTCGGCGCAGGCTTGGAGGGCCGAAGGGCCTGTTCCTGGGCTGTACTTTTCTTTGTTCCTTATTCTTTGTTTGTCCTTCTGATCCTGTTTCTTATGTTATGGCCTGGGCAATGTGAGATAAACTGGTGAGGGGGGTGTTAAAGCAGAGAAACTCGGAGTGTGTGTACATTAACCTTTGAAGGAGGCAGGACAAGTTGAGGAGGCTGTGAAATGTATACAAGCCATCCTTTATTTTGCTTAATAAAAGAATGGCGTACAAAAGCAAGAAACCTTTTTCAAAAAAATCACTGGTTAGGCCTCATGTGGAGTATTGCGTCCAATTCTGAAGGATTTCAAGGCCGTAGAGAGGGTGCGGAGGAGATTTAATAGAATGGTCCCAGGGACGAGGTACTTCTGTGAATGTGGAGAGACTGGAGAAGTTAGGGTTGTCCTCCTCAGAGCAGAGAAGGTGAAGAGATTTAATAGAGGCGTGCAAAATCAGGACAGGTTTTGATCGAGTAAATAAAGAGAAACGGTTTTCACTGACAGATTTTAAATCATTTGTAAAGAGTCCATGGAGAAATTAGAATTGTTTTAGAAAAGTGAACTGTTCTGATCTGGAAGGCATTACCTGAAAAGTCGGTGGATGTAGATTCAATGGCGGAACGGAATTGGATGAATACTTCATGATGAAGACATGTTCAAGAGCAGGAGCAAGAGCGAAGGACTGTGATAGCTGCGATGAATGGGCTCCTCCAGTGCCGCGATTTGATTCGGTGGTTGTGAGTTGGAAAGTTGCTGGGGATTGGACGCAGCGAATGGAGGAAGAATGATCTCCGCGTCAGTCACTACTTAGACAACAAACTGCCTAGGAACTGGCGTGGGTGGTGGGGCAGATTTAAGTCGCTGTGCAGTTCCCATGGAATGGTCGGTCATTCATTCTGGCTAGAGACACTGGACCTGATGCTTGTTCAAACAACAACAGCATACCGGGCGGCACGGTAGCACAGTGGTTAGCATAGTTGCCTCACTGCTCCAGTGTCCCAGGTTTGATTCCCCGCTGGGCCACTATCTGTGCGGAGTCTGCACGTTCTCTCCGTGTCTGTGTGGGTTTCCTCCCACAGTCCAAAGATGTGCAGGTTAGGTGGGTTGGCCTTGCTAAATTGCCCTTAGTGTCCAAAGAAGGTGAGGTAGGGTTACTGGGTTAGGGGGCTAGGGTGGAGGTGTGGTCCTATGTACGGTGCTCTTTCCAAGAGCTGGTGCAGACATGATGGGCCACATGGCCTCCTTCTGCACTGTAAATTGTATGATATATCCGCCTTTAACATAGTAAGTCGCCCTGAGATGTATCACAGGAATGACAAATGGGCAAAATTGAACAATGAGTCACACAAGGAGATATTAGGTCAGGTGACCAAAAAACAGAGTTGAAGGTTGGAAGGACAAAGTTGGCAAGGAGGTTGGGCATTTTAATCGACATATAGATTGGCAGAATCAGAGAGTCTAGATGAGGAGTTCATAGAATGTTTGGGATAGTTTCTTAGAACAGTACGTCCTCGAGCCATCCAGAGAACAGGCTATACCGACCTGGTATTGTGCAATGAGATAGGGTTAATTGATAACCTCATGGTGAAGGCACCCCCAGGTAGCAGCGATCATAATATGATTGAATTTTGCATTCAGGTTGAGGGAGAGACGGTACGTCCAAGACTGGTATTTCAAAAATAAACAAGGGTAACTCTGAGAGTGTGAAACAGAGCCAGCTAAAGTGAATTAGCAAATATGCTTCAGGGATAGATCAACAAATGTTCAGTGGCAGACATTTAAAGGTATTTTGCACGTTCTCTCCGTGTCTGCGTGGGTTTCCTCCGGGTGCTCCGGTTTCCTCCCACAGTGCAAAGATGTGCAGGTATTCTGGATTGGCCATGATCAATGCGCAGGGTTACGGGGATAGGGTGGGGGGGGTGGACCTAGATAGGGTGTTCTTTCAGTGGGTTGGTGCAGACTCGATGGGCCGAATGGCTTCCTTCTGACTGTAGGGATTCTATGGTTATTTCAGAATAGACACATTCGAAAGAGAAATAAAAATTGTAAGAGGAAGACCCATTATTTGTGGGTAACTAAAAAAGATAAAAACAGCATTAAACTTGAATATATATTTGCGCAAACGTGAATTGCAGGTCTGAAAATTGGGAAGAATATGAAGGACATTTAATAATGACCAAAAAGATTGATAAGGAGGGTCTGAGAGAAGGCCAGCTGTTAATATAAATCCGGACAGTAAGAATTTCTATAGATACTTAAATCGGAAGCCACAGTGCCAGGGTCCCAGGTTCGATTCCCGGCTGGGTCACAGTCTGTGCGGAGTCTGCACATTCTCCACGTGCCTGCCTGGGTTTAAAGACGTGCTTGCTAGGTAATTTGGACATTCTGAATTCTCCCTCAGTGTACCCGAACAGGCGCCGGAATGTGGCGACTCGGGGATTTTCACAGTAACTTCATTGCAGTGTTAATGTAAGCCTACTTGTGACAATAAAGATTATTATTATTAGATAGGGATTAACAAAGTGAGCATTAGTCCTATGAAAGAGCATCTGTGGGATTGATAATGAAGGTAGAGCTATGGCGGATGAATGAAACAGGTATTTCACACCTGTAGAATCCCTACAGATTCAGTCTTCACTATAGAGGCACAAGCAATTGAATCAGATAAACCTCTCGTGGCGAAAGGGATCAAGGGATATGGGGCGAAGACTGAATTAAGGTATTGAACTCGAAGATCAGCCGCGATCATAATGAATGGTGGAGCAGGCTCGAAGGGCCGAATGGCCTCCTTCTGCTTCTATTTCCTATGTTTCTATTGAACATCCCAGAGATAGCAGTAAATCAGGAAATGGAAAGGAGGGAGGAACTCAGAAGAATGATAATCACCAGGGGGGTTTGTGGTATTTTACCAGGATGTTGCCTGGTATGGAGGGCATTAGCTATGAGGAGCGGTTGAATAAACTTGGTTTGTTCTCACTGGAACGACGGAGGTTGAGGGGCGACCTGATAGAGGTCTACAAAATTATGAGGGGCATAGACAGAGTGGATAGTCAGAGGCTTTTCCCCAGGGTGGAGGGGTCAATTACTAGGGGGCATAGGTTTACGGTGCGAGGGGCAAGGTTTAGAGTAGATGTACGAGGCAAGTTTTTTACGCAGAGGGTAGTGGGTGCCTGGAACTCGTTGCCGGAGGAGGTGGTGGAAGCAGGGACGATAGTGACATTTAAGGGGCATCTTGACAAATACATGAATAGGATGGGAATAAAGGGATACGGACCCAGGAAGTGTAGAAGATTGTAGTTTAGTCGGGCAGCATGGTCGGCACGGGCTTGGAGGGCTGAAGGTTCCTGTGCTGTACATTTCTTTGTTCTTTGTTCTTTGTATTGAGCAACGGTCCGCGGGCTGACAGAGCCCCTGGTCCGGATAGACTTCACCCTAAGGTCTAATGAGATAGCTGATAGTTTTACTGTTCCAAAATTCCTTAGTTTCGGGATATGTTCTATTTTTTATTCACAAAGAGAGGAAAGCAGGAAACCACAGGCCTGTTAGCTTAGTTCTAGCCAACACGAGAACAGGCTATACCGACCTGGTATTGTGCAATGAGATAGGATTAATTGTTAACCTCATGGTGAAGGCACCCCCAGGTAGCAGCGATCATAATATACTTCTAGACATCCGTCATAGAACACAAGAATTAGAAGCAGGAATAGGCCGCAAGGCTCTTCAAGCATGCCCATCTGCACAGTAAATTCTATGAAATCTATGCCCCACCATTCAATATGATCACAGCTGATCTATGCCAGCCTCAGTTCCTTCTCCCTGCAATTTCCCCATATAATAATAATAATCTTTATTATTGTCACAAGTAGGCTTACATTAACACTGCAATGAAGTTACTGTGAAAGTCCCCTAGTCGCCACATTCCGGCGCCTGTTCGGGTACACAGAGGGAGATTTCAGAATGTCCAAATTACCTAACAAGCACGTCTTGCGGGACTTGTGGGAGGAAACCGGAGCGCCCGGAGGAAACCCACGCAGACACGGGAAGAACGTGCAGACTCCGCACAGACAGTGACCCAGGCCGGGAATCGAACCTGGGACCCTGGCGCTGTGAAGCAACTGTGCTAGCCACTGTGCTACCATGCCGCCCACTATAGCCCTCTATTCCGCTATCTATCTAATATTTATCCAGCTGCACTTCAGATACTTCTAATGATCCAGCCTCGGGGGCAGAGAATTCCAGAGATTTGTCATGATATGCAGACACACACATAATGATATACAGACAAGCAGCTAATGGACACAGAGAACAGGACATGACCAATAAGCAGGCAGGACACTCAGGGGTGGGATCTGACTATAAAAGACACAAGGCACTCACACTCCGCCTCTTTCCACTGATGAACATCTAGAGAGTCAGTCAAGGGTGTTGTTACAATCTCACACCCCCACCACGTGGCTAAGAGCTAATCTGGTTCAGTCAGACAGAGTAACCACACTTAAGTTAGCAGAGAGTTGAACTCACAGAGAACTGTGCTAACTGTGCTATTAGTTCAATAAACCTGATTGAACTAACTTCAAGGTCTGGAGCATCTTTTTGATCTAAGCTGCATCCAGTTGCAGCCAGTGTTATACCAGTGTACCTAACACGACAAGATTCACCACCCTCTGTGAGAAGACATTTCTAAGCACCTGTTTTAAATGATCGACTCTTTCCCTTGTAGTTCTGTCCTCTTGTTTGAGACTCCCTCGCCCCCCCCCCCTCCCCCAGTGAAAACATCTCACCAGCTACCCTGTCAAGTCCCCTCAGGATCTTATAAGTTTGAATGAGGTCACCCCTCACTCTTCTAACTCCAAGGTACACAGACCCAGACTATTTAGTCTCTCTTGTTAGGACAGCCCTCTTCATCCCAGCAATTAGCCTGGTGAATCTCCTTTGCACGGCCTCCAAATGTTACTGTATAATATTTTAGGTAAGGGAACCAAACATTTCCGTAGTATTCCTGGTGAGGTTTCGCCAACACCCTGTCCAATTGCAACAAAAGGCAATAAAGGCCAAAACGTTAGAAGCCATTTGGGGCAGCACGATAGCACAGTGGTTGGCACAGTTGCTTCACAGCTCTAGGGTCCCAGGTTCGATTCCCTGTCAGTACCCCTCAGGTTAACTGACTGTGCACAGTCTGCACGTTCTCCTCGTGACTGCGTGGGTTTTCTCCGGGTGCTCCGGTTTCCTCCCACAGTCTAAAGATGTGCAGGCTAGGTGGATTGGCCACGATAAATTGCCCTTAGTGTCCGAAAAGGTTAGGTGGGGTTACTGGGTTACAGGGATAGGATGGAGGCGTGTACTTAAGTGGGGTTCTCTTTCCAAGAGCCGGTGCAAACTCGATGGGCCGAATGACCTCCTTCTGCACTGTAAATTCTATGATTCTACGATTAACGATTCTATAGGGCACTTGGAAAAATTCAAGGCAGAGTCAGCATGGTTTGGTGAAAGCAAAATCATGTTTGACCAATTTGTTGGAGTTCTTTTAAGGAGTCACATGGGCTGTGGACAAAGGGAAACTGGTGGATGTACTATACTTGGATTTCCAGAAGGCATTTGATAAGGTGTCACACCAAATGTTATTGCATAAAATAAAAACTCATGGTATGGGGGTAGCATATTGACACGGAAAGAAGATTGGCTAACTAACAAGAAACAGAGTTGGCATCAATGGGTCTTTTTATAGTTGGCAGGATGTGATGAGTGGCATGCCACAGGGATCAATGCCAGGCTCAATCTTTTACAATTTATGTAAAATAGGTGGGAAAGTAAATTGCGAAGAGGACGTAAGGAGGCTGCAAAGAGACACAGATAGGTGACGTGAGTGGTCAAAAATCTGGCAAATAGTGTGGGCAAATGTGAAATTGTCCATTTTGGCAGGAAGAATAAAAAAATAGGCTTATTGTCTACATTGCAGAACTCTGAGGTACAGAGACGATCTGGGTGTCACGGGGCATGAATCACAAAAGGCTAGCACACAGGTACAGCAAGTTATTAGGGAAGCCAATAGAACGTTATTGTTTATTGTGAGAGGAATTGATTGCAAAAGTAGGGAGATTATTGCTTCAGTGATACAGGGCATTGGCGAGACCACGGCTGGAGTATTGGGCACATTATTGCTCTCCCTATTTTAGGAAAGATGTAAATGCAGTAGAAACAGTTCAGAGAAGGTTATTCGGCTAACACCAGGAACGGGCCGATTGTCTTGAGCGGAAAGGTTGGACAGGTTAGGTTTACATCCACTGGAGTTTAGAAGAGTAAAAGGCGACTTGATTGAAACCTTTAAGATCCTGAGGGGTATTGACAGAGTGGAGAGGGTGTTTCCTCTAGAACGCAGGGGTCAATGTTTAAAAATAGGGGGTCTCTCATTTAAGACCAAGATGAGAATTGTTTTTCTGAGGGTCGTGAATCTCTGGAACTCTCTTCCTCGAAAGGCAGTGGGAGCAGGGTTGGGGCTGAGCTAGATAGATTCTTGGTTAAACAAGAGGGTGAAAGGTTGGCGGGAGTAGGCAGGCTGAGGTTACAATCAGAACAGCCATGATCTTATTGAGTGGCAGGGCAGTCTCGAGGGGCCAAGTGGCCTACTCCTGTTCCTAATTCGTACGTAGGTGTAGGGAGGACGTTTCCCGTTTATGGCCCAGGCAGCTGAGGAGGTGCCTACCCATGGGGATACAATTCAACCTGAGAATGCTGAAGAAATCAAGTCTGATCCTTAGCACAGGGCTAAATCGCTGGCTTTGAAAGACCAAGGCAGGCCAGCAGCACGGTTCAATTCCCGTAACAGCCGCGCCGGAATGTGGCGACTAGGGGCTTTTCACAGTAACTTCATTTGAAGCCTACTTGTGACAATAAGCGATTTTCATTTCCATTTCGAATAGTTAAAGGCCATCAAAGACAAAGCAGATCTCACACTCTCACATACATACACACACACACACACTTGCAGATGGTGGCACCTCGCTGCGCCCGCGCGGTATAAGGAATCCACAGTATGCGCAACGCAATGAGGCACAGCGTGTCGTTTAAATGCGCACCTTTTCCCCCAAGGTGGATTCTGAGGCCTTTGAAACCTTGTGTGCAAGTTTAACGTGCCTTTATCAAACCCCGTCTGCTCACGGCGAGCAGAGGCAGAATCGCAGAGTTGTGACGCCGCCGGGAGGAGTCCATTCGGCCCCTCAAGTCTGCACCAGCCCTCCAAACTGAGTGTTAGGACTTAGTGCCGCTCCCCTGCCTTTTCCCCGGAACCCCCTACACATTGTGTCTCTTCCAGTGATCGCAGCGCCCGGCGTGTTGTTACTGGACTGCTGACTTTGTTGGATGTCAGCTCCGCTCCTGAATATTTTTCGTGTGGAAGTGAGATTGCAGTGTGCATGCCTCCCCCTCCCCAACGCCCCCCCCCCACCTCCAACCCCCTCCCCCCCACAGACCCTTTCACCCTCCCCACCCTTAAACTTGCTTCTGATGCGTTTCGGTTGCGGCCCTGGCCTCGTCGTCCTCCCTGGCGTGGAAGAGTTAAACCCACGGGGCTCCCGTGCACAAGACAAACGTCACATTGATTCATTTATTTTGTTAATAAGTAGGCAGCGGCAGGAGAAAATCCTCCAGAGCGAATCTACAACAAAAAAAAACGGCCGCTAACCGTCAGCAACATGTGAAGTGGCTGCCATGGCAACCCTTTTTTTGATGTGACACATGGCAGCAGAAAATGAATGGTGATGGGAGGCTTAGAAGGAGGGTTCAGAGCAGTCTGGAGCATTGCAGGACTTCTTTCTCTCTCCCTCTCTCTCTCTCTCTCTCCCCCCCCCCCCCCCCTCCCTCCCCGTCTTTCTTTCTCTCTCCCTCTCTCCCACCCCCACACTCCTCACTGTCTCCCTCGACTCTGTCGTATTTCCAATCTCCCCCTTCACCACAAAGGTTCCCGTCTACTGACGAGCTGTGAGGTAAGCCAGCCATTAGCAAATATATTTCCTTCAGCTTGGTGGGCCGGATGGTTTAATGCTCGCCGCCCCGATGTGCAATTATGTTTTATTGTCTACAAGTGGAGGTGCCCCGGGGTGAGGGGCGCTGACGGATTGTGGGAGGATGGGGTTGGGGAGGAGGACGACGTGGTGGTTCGGGGTGTGGGAGGGCGCTGGTTGGCGGTGTGGGGGGGGTGAGGGGGGGGCACTCCCCTGTCACCTGCCGGGGTTGGGGGGGGGGGTGCATTTTAGGAGGAGGTTGCGACCCTAAAGGTTTAGGTAAATACATGTCAGGTTTTGAACTTGTTTTAAAATTCAGGCTGGGGGTGGGTGGAGGGGGGTGGGGGGGGGGGGGTGATTCCTGTTTGAAACGCAGTAGAGTGTTGGTCAGGGAGAAGCTAGTGTGTGGGTCCAAATGAACAAACCCCCAAAATAGCCATCAGTTTAATACTGAGGGGGTAACAATCTGTCATGTAGTTTTTACAATGTGGTGTTTTCCTGTTAGTGGAAATTGTTATGAAGAGGCTTGGGACTTTTGTATTGGTACCTTGTGTCTAATATCTACAGTAAATCTAATGTACATATATGTATTCATCTATGGATATGTACTAATATTAAATGTTTGTATGATACATATGCATATACGCCTTTATATTAATAGATGTTTGTGTTTTATACGTATGTAGACGAATAGATATATAAATGAATTTTTAAAATTTGCTTTCTTTCACCACCACCTCTGCCATCTGTGTGAGTTACCGACTCCAAATTAAATGTTTTTTCTGTGATGAAGTTTGCCTGTCCCCCCACCCCCATTAGTTGTTGACACAACCGAGCTGCTGGCCCTTTGCGTGGATTCCTGCTTTCCCCGTCCTTCCCTTACAGCAAAATTCCCTCTTTTTAAATGTAGAATTCATCCACGTCCCCAATCCCGCTTTTCTCTCTGAGAAATTCCCATATCCCAGAAGAAAAAAAAACAGTAAAAAACTGGGAAATAAGGATACTGGTCCGAACTTTTTTCCCCCCCGCCCGCTTGGGATTGTTGATCCTCCCCTGGTGTAGAACTCCAAAATTCCTAATCCCTTTTCAGCGTAGAATTCCAAAATTCATAATCCCTTTCCAGCGTAGAATTCCAAAATTCATAATCCCTTTCCAGCGTAGAATTCCAAAATTCCTAATCCCTCTTTCTTTCTCGTGGCAATGTAAAAACTCCTTAATCCCCCGTTAACATGGAATTTGAATATTTCTATCCCTATTTAATACCGAATTCTAATGTTCCTGAGTCATTTTTTGATTTGCAATTCAGATATTCCCAATCGTTTTAATTTACACTTCCGATATCCGCAATCCCCTTTGAGTGTTAGAATTCTGATATTTGCAATCCTCCCTTGGATTCCTGATCCGGCAAGTATACCCCCCCCCCACCCGGCAAAATGCATCTTCCACGCTGATGAGTGACCTTCCTTCCCCAGAATTGTGTGCATGCGTTCAATCTGACACCGTCCATCCTGGTGCACTTGCGCATTGGTGAAGGGTTTGTTCTACAGTTTAAATTGCGAAGGAGACGGGTCAGCCTTAATGGGTTAAAATTACTGGAAACCATTATTTGTGAAAAATATATTCTCTTTCTTTAAAAAAAAAAATGGATCCTTTTCCTTTCAATGTATTTGCGCTCTGTATCAGCTCAACATTTGGTGAGGGAGTGAGCCATTTGTTGAGATTTCGCACCCATGTTTTGGGGTCTTTCCTTTTGCCCCGCTGCTCATGTCAACCCTTGGATCAAAGGAACGGGAGAGTCACTCCAACCCCTTGAACCATCTGTACCATTCATTCGAATCATGGCTGATCTGTAAGTCAACCCTCTCCATCTGACTT
>NC_092708.1:19427789-19442789 GCF_047496885.1 Scyliorhinus torazame
CACACACACTCCCACATACATACACACACACTCTCACATACACACACACACTCTCACATACATACACTCACACTCTCACATACATACACACACACTCTCACATACACACACACACACACACTCTCACATACATACACTCACACTCTCACATACATACACACACACTCTCACATACACACACAGACACACACTCTCACATACATACACTCACACTCACATACATACACACACACTCTCACATACACACACACACACACACTCTCACATACATACACTCACACTCTCACATACATGCACACACACTCTCATATACACACACACACACACTCTCACATACACACACACACACACTCTCACATACATACACACACACTCTCACATACACACACACACACACACTCTCACATACATACACTCACACTCTCACATACATACACACACACACTCACATACACACACACACACTCTCACATACATACACTCACACTCTCACATACATACACACACACTCTCACATACACACACACACACTCTCACATACATACACACACACTCTCACATACACACACACACACACTCTCACATACACACACACACACTCTCACATACATACACACACACTCTCACATACACACACACACACACTCTCACATACATACACTCACACTCTCACATACATACACACACACTCTCACATACACACACAGACACACACTCTCACATACATACACTCACACTCTCACATACATACACACACACTCTCACATACACACACACACACACACTCTCACATACATACACTCACACTCTCACATACATACACACACACTCTCATATACACACACACACACACTCTCACATACACACACACACACACTCTCACATACATACACACACACACTCACATACACACACACACACACTCTCACATACATACACTCACACTCTCACATACATACACACACACACTCACATACACACACACACACTCTCACATACATACACTCACACTCTCACATACATACACACACACTCTCACATACACACACTCTCACATACATACACACACACTCTCACATACACACACACACACACACTCTCACATACACACACACACACACTCTCACATACATACACACACACTCTCACATACACACACACACACACTCTCACATACATACACTCACACTCTCACATACATACACACACACTCTCACATACACACACACACACACACTCTCACATACATACACTCACACTCTCACATACATACACACACACTCTCACATACACACACACACACACTCTCACATACACACACACACACACACACTCTCACATACATACACACACACTCTCACATACACACAAACACACACTCTCACATACATACACTCACACTCTCACATACATACACACACACTCTCACATACACACACACACACACTCTCACATACACACACACACTCTCACATACATACACACACACTCTCACATACACACACACACACACACTCTCACATACATACACTCACACTCTCACATACATACACACACACACTCTCACATACACACACACACACACTCTCACATACATACACACACACTCTCACATACACACACACACACACACTCTCACATACATACACACACACTCTCACATACATACACACACTCTCACATACATTCACTCACACTCTCACATACATACACACACACTCTCACATACATACACACACACTCTCACATACACACACACACTCTCACATACACACACACTCTCACATACACACACACACACACTCTCACATACATACACTCACACTCTCACATACATACACACACACTCTCACATACACACACACACACACACTCTCACATACATACATACACACACACTCTCACATACACACACACACACTCTCACATACACAGACTCTCACATACACACACACACACTCTCACATACACACACACACACACACTCTCACATACATGCACTCACACTCTCACATACATACACACACACTCTCACATAAACACACACACTCTCTCACATACACACACACACACTCTCACATACACACACACACTCTCACATACATACACACACACTCTCACATACATACACACACACACACACACTCTCACATACATACACTCAGACTCTCACATACATACACACACACTCTCACATACACACACACTCTCACATACATACACTCACACTCTCACATACATACACACACACTCTCACATACACACACACACACACACTCTCACATACACACACACACACTCTCACATACACACACACACACACACTCCCACATACATACACACACACTCTCACATACACACACACACTCTCACACACATACACTCACACTCTCACATACATACACACACACTCTCACATACACACACACACACACACACTCTCACATACATACACTCACACTCTCACATACATACACACACACTCTCACATACACACACAGACACACACTCTCACATACATACACTCACACTCTCACATACATACACACACACTCTCACATACACACACACACACACACTCTCACATACATACACTCACACTCTCACATACATACACACACACTCTCACATACACACACACACACACTCTCACATACACACACACACACACTCTCACATACATACACACACACTCTCACATACACACACACACACACTCTCACATACATACACTCACACTCTCACATACATACACACACACTCTCACATACACACACACACACACACACTCTCACATACATACACTCACACTCTCACATACAGACACACACACTCTCACATACACACACACACACTCTCACATACATACACACACACTCTCACATACACACACACTCTCACATACACACACACACACACTCTCACATACATACACACACACTCTCACATACACACACACACACTCTCTCACATACATACACTCACACTCTCACATACATACACACACACTCTCACATACACACACACACACACACTCTCACATACATACACTCACACTCTCACATACATACACACACACTCTCACATACACACACACACACACTCTCACATACACACACACACACACACTCTCACATACATACACACACACTCTCACATACACACACACACACACTCTCACATACATACACTCACACACTCACATACATACACACACACTCTCACATACACACACACACACACTCTCACATACACACACACACACACACTCTCACATACATACACACACACTCTCACATACACACACACACACACACTCTCACATACATACACTCACACTCTCACATACATACACACACACTCTCACATACACACACACACACTCTCACATACATACACACACACTCTCACATACATACACACACACTCTCACATACACACACACACTCTCACATACATACACACGCACTCTCACATACATACACACACTCTCACATACATACACTCACACTCTCACATACATACACACACACTCTCACATACACACACACACTCTCACATACACACACACTCTCACATACATACACACACACTCTCACATACATACACACACTCACACTCTCACATACATACACTCACACTCTCACATACATACACTCACACTCTCACATACACACACACACACTCTCACATACACACACACACGCACTCTCACATACACACACACACTCTCAGATACACACACACACACACACTCTCACATACATACACACGCACTCTCACATACACACACACACACGCACTCTCACATACACACACAGACTCTCACATACACACACACAGACTCTCACATACACACACACGCACTCTCACATACACACACACACACACACTCTCACATACACTCACACTCTCACATACACACACAGACTCTCACATACACACACACACACACACTCTCACATACATACACTCACACTCTCACATACACACACACACTCTCACATACACACACACGCACTCTCACATACACACACACACACACTCTCACATACATACACTCACACTCTCACATACACACACACACACTCTCACATACACACACACACACACACTCTCACATACATACACACGCACTCTCACATACACACACACACACGCACTCTCACATACACACACACGCACTCTCACATACACACACACACACACACTCTCACATACATACACACACACTCTCACATAGACACACACACACACTCTCACATACACACACACACACACTCTCACATACACACACACACACACACTCTCACATACATACACACACACACACACTCTCACATACACACACACACTCTCACATACACACACACACACACACTCTCACACACACACACGCACTCTCACATACACACACACACGCACTCTCACATACACACACACACACACTCTCACATACACACACACGCACTCTCACATACACACACACACTCTCACATACATACACACACACTCTCACATACACACACACACTCTCACATACACACACACACACTCTCACATACACACACACACACACACTCTCACATACATACACACACACTCTCACATACACACACACACTCTCACATACACACACACGCACTCTCACATACACACACACACACACTCTCACATACACACACACACACACACTCTCACATACATACACTCACACTCTCACATACATACACACACACTCTCACATACACACACACACACACACTCTCACATACATACACACACACTCTCACATACACACACACACACTCTCACATACACACACACACACTCTCACATACACACACACACACACACTCTCACATACATACACTCACACTCTCACATACATACACACACACTCTCACATACACACACACACACTCTCTCACATACACACACACACACTCTCACATACACACACACACTCTCACATACATACACACACACTCTCACATACACACACACTCTCACATACATACACTCACACTCTCACATACATACACACACACTCTCACATACACACACACACACACTCTCACATACATACACTCACACTCTCACATACATACACACACACTCTCACATACACACACACTCTCACATACATACACTCACACTCTCACATACATACACACACACTCTCACATACACACACACACACACTCTCACATACACACACACGCACTCTCACATACACACACACACACACACTCCCACATACATACACACACACTCTCACATACACACACACACTCTCACATACATACACTCACACTCTCACATACATACACACACACTCTCACATACACACACACACACACACACTCTCACATACATACACTCACACTCTCACATACATACACACACACTCTCACATACACACACAGACACACACTCTCACATACATACACTCACACTCACATACATACACACACACTCTCACATACACACACACACACACACTCTCACATACATACACTCACACTCTCACATACATGTACACACACTCTCATATACACACACACACACACTCTCACATACATACACTCACACTCTCACATACATACACACACACTCTCACATACACACACACACACACACTCTCACATACATACACTCACACTCTCACATACATACACACACACTCTCACATACACACACAGACACACACTCTCACATACATACACTCACACTCACATACATACACACACACTCTCACATACACATACACACACACACTCTCACATACATACACTCACACTCTCACATACATACACACACACTCTCACATACACACACACACACACACTCTCACATACATACACTCACACTCTCACATACATACACACACACTCTCACATACACACACACACACACTCTCACATACACACACACACACACTCTCACATACACACACACACACACACACTCTCACATACATACACACACACTCTCACATACACACACACACTCTCACATACACACACACACACTCTCACATACACACACACACACTCTCACATACATACACACACACTCTCACATACACACACACACTCTCACATACACACACACGCACTCTCACATACACACACACACACACTCTCACATACACACACACACACACTCTCACATACATACACTCACACTCTCACATACATACACACACACTCTCACATACACACACACACACACACTCTCACATACATACACACACACTCTCACATACACACACACACACTCTCAGATACACACACACACACTCTCACATACACACACACACACACACTCTCACATACATACACTCACACTCTCACATACATACACACACACTCTCACATACACACACACACACTCTCTCACATACACACACACACACTCTCACATACACACACACACTCTCACATACATACACACACACTCTCACATACACACACACTCTCACATACATACACTCACACTCTCACATACATACACACACACTCTCACATACACACACACACACACTCTCACATACATACACTCACACTCTCACATACATACACACACACTCTCACATACACACACACTCTCACATACATACACTCACACTCTCACATACATACACACACACTCTCACATACACACACACACACACTCTCACATACACACGCACGCACTCTCACATACACACACACACACACACTCCCACATACATACACACACACTCTCACATACACACACACACTCTCACATACATACACTCACACTCTCACATACATACACACACACTCTCACATACACACACACACACACACTCTCACATACATACACTCACACTCTCACATACATACACACACACTCTCACATACACACACAGACACACACTCTCACATACATACACTCACACTCACATACATACACACACACTCTCACATACACACACACACACACACACTCTCACATACATACACTCACACTCTCACATACATGCACACACACTCTCATATACACACACACACACACTCTCACATACACACACACACACACTCTCACATACATACACACACACTCTCACATACACACACACACACACACTCTCACATACATACACTCACACTCTCACATACATACACACACACACTCACATACACACACACACACTCTCACATACATACACTCACACTCTCACATACATACACACACACTCTCACATACACACACACACACTCTCACATACATACACACACACTCTCACATACACACACACACACACTCTCACATACACACACACACACTCTCACATACATACACACACACTCTCACATACACACACACACACACTCTCACATACATACACTCACACTCTCACATACATACACACACACTCTCACATACACACACAGACACACACTCTCACATACATACACTCACACTCTCACATACATACACACACACTCTCACATACACACACACACACACACTCTCACATACATACACTCACACTCTCACATACATACACACACACTCTCATATACACACACACACACACTCTCACATACACACACACACACACTCTCACATACATACACACACACACTCACATACACACACACACACACTCTCACATACATACACTCACACTCTCACATACATACACACACACACTCACATACACACACACACACTCTCACATACATACACTCACACTCTCACATACATACACACACACTCTCACATACACACACTCTCACATACATACACACACACTCTCACATACACACACACACACACACTCTCACATACACACACACACACACTCTCACATACATACACACACACTCTCACATACACACACACACACACTCTCACATACATACACTCACACTCTCACATACATACACACACACTCTCACATACACACACACACACACACTCTCACATACATACACTCACACTCTCACATACATACACACACACTCTCACATACACACACACACACACTCTCACATACACACACACACACACACACTCTCACATACATACACACACACTCTCACATACACACAAACACACACTCTCACATACATACACTCACACTCTCACATACATACACACACACTCTCACATACACACACACACACACTCTCACATACACACACACACTCTCACATACATACACACACACTCTCACATACACACACACACACTCTCACATACATACACTCACACTCTCACATACATACACACACACACTCTCACATACACACACACACACACTCTCACATACATACACACACACTCTCACATACACACACACACACACACTCTCACATACATACACACACACTCTCACATACATACACACACTCTCACATACATTCACTCACACTCTCACATACATACACACACACTCTCACATACATACACACACACTCTCACATACACACACACACTCTCACATACACACACACTCTCACATACACACACACACACACTCTCACATACATACACTCACACTCTCACATACATACACACACACTCTCACATACACACACACACACACACTCTCACATACATACATACACACACACTCTCACATACACACACACACACTCTCACATACACAGACTCTCACATACACACACACACACTCTCACATACACACACACACACACACTCTCACATACATGCACTCACACTCTCACATACATACACACACACTCTCACATACACACACACACTCTCTCACATACACACACACACACTCTCACATACACACACACACTCTCACATACATACACACACACTCTCACATACATACACACACACACACACACTCTCACATACATACACTCAGACTCTCACATACATACACACACACTCTCACATACACACACACTCTCACATACATACACTCACACTCTCACATACATACACACACACTCTCACATACACACACACTCTCACATACACACACACACACTCTCACATACACACACACACACACACTCCCACATACATACACACACACTCTCACATACACACACACACTCTCACACACATACACTCACACTCTCACATACATACACACACACTCTCACATACACACACACACACACACACTCTCACATACATACACTCACACTCTCACATACATACACACACACTCTCACATACACACACAGACACACACTCTCACATACATACACTCACACTCTCACATACATACACACACACTCTCACATACACACACACACACACACTCTCACATACATACACTCACACTCTCACATACACACGCACGCACTCTCACATACACACACACACACACACTCCCACATACATACACACACACTCTCACATACACACACACACTCTCACATACATACACTCACACTCTCACATACATACACACACACTCTCACATACACACACACACACACTCTCACATACATACACTCACACTCTCACATACATACACACACACTCTCACATACACACACAGACACACACTCTCACATACATACACTCACACTCACATACATACACACACACTCTCACATACACACACACACACACACTCTCACATACATACACTCACACTCTCACATACATGCACACACACTCTCATATACACACACACACACACTCTCACATACACACACACACACACTCTCACATACATACACACACACTCTCACATACACACACACACACACACTCTCACATACATACACTCACACTCTCACATACATACACACACACACTCACATACACACACACACACTCTCACATACATACACTCACACTCTCACATACATACACACACACTCTCACATACACACACACACACTCTCACATACATACACACACACTCTCACATACACACACACACACACTCTCACATACACACACACACACTCTCACATACATACACACACACTCTCACATACACACACACACACACTCTCACATACATACACTCACACTCTCACATACATACACACACACTCTCACATACACACACAGACACACACTCTCACATACATACACTCACACTCTCACATACATACACACACACTCTCACATACACACACACACACACACTCTCACATACATACACTCACACTCTCACATACATACACACACACTCTCATATACACACACACACACACTCTCACATACACACACACACACACTCTCACATACATACACACACACACTCACATACACACACACACACACTCTCACATACATACACTCACACTCTCACATACATACACACACACACTCACATACACACACACACACTCTCACATACATACACTCACACTCTCACATACATACACACACACTCTCACATACACACACTCTCACATACATACACACACACTCTCACATACACACACACACACACACTCTCACATACACACACACACACACTCTCACATACATACACACACACTCTCACATACACACACACACACACTCTCACATACATACACTCACACTCTCACATACATACACACACACTCTCACATACACACACACTCTCACATACATACACTCACACTCTCACATACATACACACACACTCTCACATACACACACACACACACTCTCACATACACACACACACACACACACTCTCACATACATACACACACACTCTCACATACACACAAACACACACTCTCACATACATACACTCACACTCTCACATACATACACACACACTCTCACATACACACACACACACACTCTCACATACACACACACACTCTCACATACATACACACACACTCTCACATACACACACACACTCTCACATACATACACTCACACTCTCACATACATACACACACACACTCTCACATACACACACACACACACTCTCACATACATACACACACACTCTCACATACACATACACACACACACTCTCACATACATACACACACACTCTCACATACATACACACACTCTCACATACATTCACTCACACTCTCACATACATACACACACACTCTCACATACATACACACACACTCTCACATACACACACACACTCTCACATACACACACACTCTCACATACACACACACACACACTCTCACATACATACACTCACACTCTCACATACATACACACACACTCTCACATACACACACACACACACACTCTCACATACATACATACACACACACTCTCACATACACACACACACACTCTCACATACACAG
Organism: Scyliorhinus torazame; assembly: GCF_047496885.1. Lineage (NCBI taxonomy): Eukaryota > Metazoa > Chordata > Chondrichthyes > Carcharhiniformes > Scyliorhinidae > Scyliorhinus > Scyliorhinus torazame. Next base: position 19,439,057 of record NC_092708.1, read on the forward strand.
ACTCTCACATACACACACACACACTCTCACATACACACACACACACACACTCTCACATACATGCACTCACACTCTCACATACATACACACACACTCTCACATACACACACACACTCTCTCACATACACACACACACACTCTCACATACACACACACACTCTCACATACATACACACACACTCTCACATACATACACACACACACACACACTCTCACATACATACACTCAGACTCTCACATACATACACACACACTCTCACATACATACACTCACACTCTCACATACATACACACACACTCTCACATACACACACACACACACTCTCACATACACACACACACACTCTCACATACACACACACACACACACTCCCACATACATACACACACACTCTCACATACACACACACACTCTCACACACATACACTCACACTCTCACATACATACACACACACTCTCACATACACACACACACACACACACTCTCACATACATACACTCACACTCTCACATACATACACACACACTCTCACATACACACACAGACACACACTCTCACATACATACACTCACACTCTCACATACATACACACACACTCTCACATACACACACACACACACACTCTCACATACATACACTCACACTCTCACATACATACACACACACTCTCACATACACACACACACACACTCTCACATACACACACACACACACTCTCACATACATACACACACACTCTCACATACACACACACACACACTCTCACATACATACACTCACACTCACATACATACACACACACTCTCACATACACACACACACACACACTCTCACATACATACACTCACACTCTCACATACATGCACACACACTCTCATATACACACACACACACACTCTCACATACACACACACACACACTCTCACATACATACACACACACTCTCACATACACACACACACACACACTCTCACATACATACACTCACACTCTCACATACATACACACACACACTCACATACACACACACACACTCTCACATACATACACTCACACTCTCACATACATACACACACACTCTCACATACACACACACACACTCTCACATACATACACACACACTCTCACATACACACACACACACACTCTCACATACACACACACACACTCTCACATACATACACACACACTCTCACATACACACACACACACACTCTCACATACATACACTCACACTCTCACATACATACACACACACTCTCACATACACACACAGACACACACTCTCACATACATACACTCACACTCTCACATACATACACACACACTCTCACATACACACACACACACACACTCTCACATACATACACTCACACTCTCACATACATACACACACACTCTCATATACACACACACACACACTCTCACATACACACACACACACACTCTCACATACATACACACACACACTCACATACACACACACACACACTCTCACATACATACACTCACACTCTCACATACATACACACACACACTCACATACACACACACACACTCTCACATACATACACTCACACTCTCACATACATACACACACACTCTCACATACACACACTCTCACATACATACACACACACTCTCACATACACACACACACACACACTCTCACATACACACACACACACACTCTCACATACATACACACACACTCTCACAAACACACACACACACACTCTCACATACATACACTCACACTCTCACATACATACACACACACTCTCACATACACACACACACACACACTCTCACATACATACACTCACACTCTCACATACATACACACACACTCTCACATACACACACACACACACTCTCACATACACACACACACACACACACTCTCACATACATACACACACACTCTCACATACACACAAACACACACTCTCACATACATACACTCACACTCTCACATACATACACACACACTCTCACATACACACACACACACACTCTCACATACACACACACACTCTCACATACATACACACACACTCTCACATACACACACACACACACACTCTCACATACATACACTCACACTCTCACATACATACACACACACACTCTCACATACACACACACACACACTCTCACATACATACACACACACTCTCACATACACACACACACACACACTCTCACATACATACACACACACTCTCACATACATACACACACTCTCACATACATTCACTCACACTCTCACATACATACACACACACTCTCACATACATACACACACACTCTCACATACACACACACACTCTCACATACACACACACTCTCACATACACACACACACACACTCTCACATACATACACTCACACTCTCACATACATACACACACACTCTCACATACACACACACACACACACTCTCACATACATACATACACACACACTCTCACATACACACACACACACTCTCACATACACAGACTCTCACATACACACACACACACTCTCACATACACACACACACACACACTCTCACATACATGCACTCACACTCTCACATACATACACACACACTCTCACATACACACACACACTCTCTCACATACACACACACACACTCTCACATACACACACACACTCTCACATACATACACACACACTCTCACATACATACACACACACACACACACTCTCACATACATACACTCAGACTCTCACATACATACACACACACTCTCACATACACACACACTCTCACATACATACACTCACACTCTCACATACATACACACACACTCTCACATACACACACACACACACTCTCACATACACACACACACACTCTCACATACACACACACACACACACTCCCACATACATACACACACACTCTCACATACACACACACACTCTCACACACATACACTCACACTCTCACATACATACACACACACTCTCACATACACACACACACACACACACTCTCACATACATACACTCACACTCTCACATACATACACACACACTCTCACATACACACACAGACACACACTCTCACATACATACACTCACACTCTCACATACATACACACACACTCTCACATACACACACACACACACACTCTCACATACATACACTCACACTCTCACATACATACACACACACTCTCACATACACACACACACACACTCTCACATACACACACACACACACTCTCACATACATACACACACACTCTCACATACACACACACACACACTCTCACATACATACACTCACACTCTCACATACATACACACACACTCTCACATACACACACACACACACACACTCTCACATACATACACTCACACTCTCACATACAGACACACACTCTCACATACACACACACACACTCTCACATACATACACACACACTCTCACATACACACACACTCTCACATACACACACACACACACTCTCACATACATACACACACACTCTCACATACACACACACACACTCTCTCACATACATACACTCACACTCTCACATACATACACACACACTCTCACATACACACACACACACACACTCTCACATACATACACTCACACTCTCACATACATACACACACACTCTCACATACACACACACACACACTCTCACATACACACACACACACACACTCTCACATACATACACACACACTCTCACATACACACA